>NC_084994.1:18880315-18917815 GCF_963854185.1 Sardina pilchardus | reverse complement strand
GGTTGCAGGTCTGATATTACAGATTATAGCTCAGTGTGTTGTCACCTAACACTCCAAAACAGTGCCTATTTTCACAAATCATCTGTTAAGGCATGATTCAGTGAGCCAGTGAGTCAATTTGCATATCATTCGTTTTAAAAGATAAAATAAAACAACAGGGCTGTCATGAAAATACTATTGTCTTACTTGTGGCATAAATCTGATTGCTGGAGGTGGGTCTGAGCTTGTGCACATAGTATGCAGATGAACAGACTCTAACATCCACACTTCCATTACTGATCGCTCCTGCACACAGTTGTATTTCTGTGACTGTAGGAGTGTAGGAGTGTAGGAGTGAACAATATCCGAGACGCTGCTCTGCCAAAGATGGGATTGGAATGCTGGCGAAATCCAGGATGTCGCCCCCTACACCGACAAAGCGGTACCAGCCTTCCTGCAGGTCCGAGTCGTCCTTCAGCTGGAGTTGAGAGGGAGTGGACAAGAAGCCACGGTTCCTCCAGGGTTCAGAGATGTTGGTGTATTGCTCACAGGGGTCTAGGTATGGAGAAGGGTGATCATAAGCATTGCATAGAATAATACAACATCTCATAGAGGAGAATCACAGTGTAAAAAGGAAAAGTAAGGGCTGTCTTAATTATAATGCATGATTTACCATCTCACAGAGTAGCATTACATGATGTAGCATAGGGCTATGGAGCATAGCATAATGTAGCTTAGCGTGCTGTTGCATAGTGTGTAGCTCGCAGGTGTACAGAGACTGACAATGGCCGCGTTTCCTAGATTTGTTAAGAAGCTCTTAAGTACTAAGAACTTAGGAGCGCTCTAAGAACATTCTAAGGATGCACCTAAGAAGTTCTTAGCACGTAAGAGCTTCTTAACGAATCTGGGAAACGCGGCCAATATTAATACAACTAAGCATGGCATAATTTACAACAATTAAATAGAAAGCACAATTTGGTAAAATGAGCACACTATTTAGTAAAATGTTCACATGATTTTCTTAACTGAGAACATGATTTAGAGAATGAAAGCACTATTTAGTTAAGCGTCTGCACAATTTAGTAAAACACGCACACAATTTAGCATCAGACAGAGTTACTGCATGCACAGAGACCTATCTAACTCTGGGATAAACGGTGAACAAGGCAATGTCCCAAAATGGTGGCATCTTCCTTTAAAGAGTACAAAGATACATAAACATCTAATACTCAGATCTTACATTTTCTCACACTCTCTCTCACCTGTACATCTGTATGTGTCTCCTGTCGGTAGAAGTCCTTTGGGCATCTCATATCCAGGCTTGCACACACAGGCTCCCAATGAACCGCATTGGGCAAACTGACCACAAGAGGACTCCATGCATCTCTGATGGCCTAGAGGCACAGAGATATGGTTTAGGGTCAGACAATGAAGGGAGGTTGCAGGTCTGACATTACAGATTATAGCTCAGTGTGTTGTCACCTAACACTCCAAAACAGTGCCTATTTTCACAAATCATCTGTTAAGGCATGATTCAGTGAGCCAGTGAGTCAATTTGCATATCATTCGTTTTAAAAGATAAAATAAAATGATAACGCTGTCATGAAAATACTTTTGTCTTACTTGTGGCATAAATCTGATTGCTGGAGGTGGGTCTGAGCTTGTGCACATAGTATGCAGATGAACAGACTCTAACATCCACACTTCCATTACTGATCGCTCCTGCACACAGTGGTATTTCTGTGACTGTAGGAGTGTATGATCCAAAGTCACAATATCCGAGACGCTGCTCTGCCAAATATGGGATTGGAATGCTGGCGAAATCCAGGATGTCGCCCCCTACACCGACAAAGCGGTACCAGCCTTCCTGCAGGTCCGAGTCGTCCTTCAGCTGGAGTTGAAATGAAGCCGACAAGAAGCCACGATTCCTCCAGGGGTCAGAGATGTTGGTGTACTGCTCACAGGGGTCTAGGTATGGAGATGGGTGATCGTAAGCATTGCATAGAATAATACAACATCTCATAAAGGAGAATCACAGTGTAAAAAGGAAAAGTAAGGGCTGTCTTAAATATAATGCATAATTCACCATCTCATAGAGTAGCATTACATGATGTAGCATAGGGATATGGAGCATAGCATAATGTAGTTTATCAGGCTGTTGCATAATGTGTAGCTCACAGGTATCGGTGTCAAAGAGTGAGACCGACAATAATAATACAACTAAGCATGGCACAATAATGATATAGTACTTTGTGGGATACAACCATGGGGCAATGATAATGTATAGGCCCAAATGTAGAATAAATACACATTTAATAATGTACCATATACGGAGTCCAGGAGGTGTCATTGCAATATACTGTATATTTGTGTAACGAGAGAATGTGCTTTCATTTGAGTAAAATGTGCATTCATTTAACTACAATGTCGTTTCATTTCACTATATAGTGTGCACAATTTAGTATACTGTGCACTTATTTTACTAAATTGTGTGTGCATTGTACTGAATAGTGCACTTATTTTACTAAATTGTGTGTGCATCTTACTGAATAGTGCACTCACTTTACTAAATTGTGCTCTCAGTTCAGTAAATCGTGTACACATTTTACTAAATCGCATGCACAATTTACTATATTGTCCGCATGTTTCACTACATTGCGTGCTCAATTTGCAACAATTAAATTGAGAGCACAATTTGGTAAAATTAGCACACTATTTAGTAAAACGTGCACATACTGTAATTTGCTTAACTGAGAACATAATTTAGAGAATGAAGGCAATATTTAGTTAAACGTTTGCACAATTTAGTGAAACATGTAACATCAGACAGAGTCACTGCATGCGCAGAGACCTATTTAAATCTGGGATAAACGGTGAACAAGGTAATGTCCCAAAATGTTGGCGTCTTACAAAGATATATAAACATCTTATACTCAGATCTTACATTTTCTCACTCTCCCCCCCACCTGTGCATCTGTACGTGTCTCCTGTTAGTAGAAGTCCTTTGGGCATCTCATATCCAGGTTTACACACACAGGCTCCAAATGTACCGCATTGGGCAAACTGACCACAAGAGGACTCCATACATCTCTGATGGCCTAGAGGCACAGAGATATGGTTTAGGGTCAGACAATGCATATCATTCGTTTTAAAAGATAAAATAAAACTACGGCGCTGTCATGAAGAAACTATTGTCTTACTTGTGGCATAAATCTGATTGCCTGAGGTGGGTCTGAGCTTGTGCACATAGTATGCAGATGAACAGACTCTAACATCCACACTTCCATTTTTCATCGCTCCTGCACACAGTTTTATGTCTGTGACTGTAGGAGTGTATGATCCAAAGGAACAATATCCGAGACGCTGCTCTGCCAAAGATGGGATTGGAATGCGGGCGAAATCCAGGATGTCGCCCCCTACACCGACAAAGCGGTACCAGCCTTCCTGCAGGTCCGAGTCGCCCTTCAGCTGGACTTGAGAGGGAGTGGACAAGAAGCCACGATTCCTCCAGGGGTCAGAGATGTTGGTGTACTGCTCACAGGGGTCTAGGTATGGAAATGGGTGATCATAACATAACATAACATAATGTACTGTAGCATTGTGTATCATCATTCACCATCTCATAGATGAGCATCACGTGATATAGCATAGGGCTATGTAGCATGGAATAATGGTTAAAGATAGACAATAGACATAGGATGGATAAATTGAGTATTGTTCTGTGTTCTCTGATGTTGAAATAGTATATATTCAACATCAATTGCAATTTTACAAGCCTAGTTAAAACCATATGGTCCGTTAACTAAATGGCGCCCTCTTTGGCAGCTACAATTGAACTTCAATGGCTTTGCGATGTCTGACGTCACAAGCAGGCTCTTTTCTAATTCAACCATTTTTTCTATAGTGGCTATTTCTAAGTTCAAGATTTTAATATGAAGGAGGGCACATCCATGCCTCATGTTCATGATAGCTCTTCCTCCCTCACCCCCACCCAACCACAATACACAACACAGAGTATGCTGTGTTATACTGTAATATAGCAAAGTGCAGTATTGTAAGCACCAGTGTGGTAACAATAGTAAGGTACAACATCATCAGTGACATTTAAATATCAAAGTGCAGTATTATCACACAGGAAGTGGATCAGGTTATTTTCCCCGACTTATTCAGTTGTGTAATATTTAAACCTGCTGGTTTGCAAGGTATGGTGAAGACTACAGATGTCCTGATGTGGGGCTATTTGAATTGCAAATGCCAAGGTAACTTGAACAGGACGCATAGTATCCTGAATCCATGAAATAACTGGCCTTTAAAAACAAACCTCTGCCTGCCGCTATGCAGTCCATTACGGAAATTTAACACAGGGGTGCCTAAACTTATCACTTCTCGAAGCGCCGAGGAAAGCTTTTCTCTCAGCGTAACAAACGCGATTGGTGGACACAGCACCTACGTAGCAGAGCATACAGTATGTCGTCAAGCATTATAGCAAAGCAAAACATACCGTAGCATATTGCAAAAAATAGCAATATAGCATATCATTAATTCAGAATTCATATCATAGCGCATTACCGGACCAGGCCAGTTTTTTTTTTTATCCTCTGGCCCTGATGGTAGGCTACTAATGTGATTTGTATTTTTTTTAGCTTACATACTTACCATCAGCAGTTGCAAAGCCCACGTGACCCAGTGCAAAGACGAGCACAATCACAGTCCGTGCTGAAACGAGATATGACATCATTATAAAGCTCTTGAACATAATATTGATGGCATTGGCTTACAGTAGCCCGACAATGACAGGAAGCACAACTTATGAGGATTATTATTCCAAAACGCTATAACTAGCATTTTAATGCAAACATATGTATTATATTTTTCATTTTGTTTTCCAAGTACTTTCATTGGAACTGTTAATGGGCTATTGTTAGCTGATTTATCTTTACCCAATCAAAATAACACTGACCTTTTATTGATATTAGGCTACCTGAAATACACAATTAAATGTCATGACTTTTTCATGTTTTCAAAAATGGATTTATAGTGTTTTGGAAAAGAGCTCATTAATGCTGTTGGAAATGTAAAACTCCAGAGGTATGCATAGCCCCAGACTCCACTCCGACAGCAGCCTAGCGCTCCCACTGACTGGACCCTGAGACGAAATGAATCCGTGTTGTGACACATAGGAAGCCTGGACGAGGATGCGCTCTTGCATTCAGCCACTAAGTTCTAAATGTGTGTGTGTGTGTGTGTGGGGGGGGGGGGTTCTCTCTCAGTAAGAACCATGAGGAACCGTGTGCCGTGTGCTGTGCAGGAGAACGGCCTTGGCTTAATTTTATAAACCAACAATGTGTCTGTTCCTGATGGGCACCCTTCTGTCTGACCACTCAGCTGCGCTCTAGGTAACAGCTCTGGGCAGTTATTCCTGGTAGTTATTATATTCAGTCATTTGAATAGGTCATGACAAACAAGTTCCCATTGTGGCAGTCATGGGCCTTGGGCGACCGCAACCCCCGCTCACTCCGTTTAATAAACTGTCAAGCAACGGCATTACACCCATTCGACTTGATGCAGATCTGGCTTGATGTGATGCATGCTGCGTTGAATGCATACTGGGATGGACGCAATTCATACTGGTTAGAAATACTGCCCGACAGCCAGAGAGGAATTTAACACTGTATCACAATTTCCTTTTTCCAGTGAAAGGAACTCTGAATGCTTCAGCATTTAACCAAGGGATTTTGGACAATTCCATGCTCCCAACTTTGTGGGAGCAGTTTGGGGATTGGCACTTCCTTTTCCAACATGACCGTGCACCAGTGCACAAAGCAAGGTTCACAAAGACACGGGTGACAGAGTTTTGTTTGGAATAACTTGACTGGCCTACACAGAGTCCTGAGCTCAACTCAATAGAACACCATTGGGGTGAATGATAGTGAAGACTGAAGGCCAGGCACCTCATCCAACATCAGTGTGTAACAAATACACTTCTGAAAGAATGGTCAACAATTCTCATAATCACTACTAAACCTTGTGAAAATCATATTAAAGCATATTAGGAGAGTTAAACTGTATTGCACTTAAAATTCTGCAATGTCTCCCGTGAGTCACATCAGGCCGAGTGCAACTGCACTGTTCAGGGCAAGCTGCTGTCTACTCTTTGCTCCTCGGCTAGAATTTCAGATCCATGTTGATGTACAGTAGGACGTCAGCCGCAGTTCATATTGAATGGGCCTATTCAAATTGAGTTGAAGGTCATTATTCAAAATGAAGAGACCACTGCAAATTTGAATGTAACCGCCAACTCATTTAAATGTCACTCGGCAACGGAGGGATGACACCAGGAAAATGTGCAGTAGTCTTTTTATTTCCAGAGCTGTATATATCTTATGTAGGTATTTTGTACTATATTATTATTACTTATGTTATTACTATTATTATTTTTATGTAATAGTTTGTGACACCCTTTTGGCCCACGCTGCTGTGAAAGTGCACTAAATAAATGAACAGACCTGACCTGACATGCATCAGAAGACAAAATATATTTGGAAAAAAATATAGACTACTGTCTCACATCTTAAGGCAAGTCACAGATTTTATGGTCACAGACTATGATTTTACAATGACTAGGAATCTTGCAGGGTCACTATTAACAAAACTAACTATTCCTTTAAATTATTTCCCATCATGGGTCATATCAACAGGAACTCAATAAGGCTTGAATAAACGACCCATACTACTGTAGTCTACTCATATTAAAGGCATATTTTTGCACCATTGTTTCATGTGTGACATCCCCAAACTGCAGCGTATTATATATAGCAACACCAAATTAGATCATAGTCAGTTTGTAGGCGAAACCCTATAGGAGCCTGATACAAAATGCTCATTTAAAAGAAAAGTGGTCAGACGGATTTAGAGGCTTTTGCATCTGAACCCTTCATATCTTGATACCTCAGGTCAAAGCATCAGATGTGTCAATGCACAGGCCATGAGATGAGAGGAAAGGATGCCACGGTTCAACATTCTGTGAAAAATAATTAACCGAAAGCACTCAATCAATTAAGAGGCCGCTTCAGAAGAGCACAAATCTTTAGTGGAGGAGATGTGTTATGAGGGCTGTGAGGCTGTTATGAGATGCCCTGCTGTAACAGGCCACCATGCTGTCCGAGGCTTATAATATATGTATGTATAATGTTATGTGTACATATGCATGAGAGTAAAGCTCTCATGATTACATTCCGACTTTTTGTTTCTGACTCTGACAATGTTTATTTTCTGACTGTGAAATCACTTGAAAATCATATTGTGTAAGCGCAGCTTCAAAAGAAAAACAAAATCTTGATTTCTTTCAATTCAATTTTAAAATAGAATTAACACAAATAAAACAGACATAAATACACCGCACACCAATGGACTACACTTTAAACATTTATTTCTGAGCAACACGTTGCGCCATGCGATTCCTGAGCCTGAGGAAGCGCATGGGGAAACGCGTTGTTCAGAAATAAATCTTTAAAGTGTAGTCCATTGGTGTGTGGTGATCCTTTTTTCTTTTTTATTAATCGTAAACCTGCAAGTCACCAGCACCCAAAGACCCAACTTAATTGGCTGTGCAAGGGGATTTTGGATTTTTTGAGACATAGATACACATTTGACAACATAAATATATTTAAAAAGTATAGTATTCTATTATATTGTTTACTAATATGTATAAAAATAAGCATGCATTTCTTTTAATCTTCTTAACCAAAACAAATGTCATTGTCACTCCAGTTGCCCAAGAAAGCATGAGAGGAATTTGCATTTCATCAACTCTATTCCATGCACTCGGTATAACAATGAACTGATGTGTGAATAGTACTCTATGTCACCAATGCTACTTACATGCAAATCGAGGAACACTGGTTTTCTTTTGGACCAGATGACCATCTTCAAGGTGTGTAATGCCATAAAAACTCATTTTTAGAAGCCAGAAGTTTGTTGTCATGTCAGACTCACAGTTGTGAAATGGTGTCAGTCACCTAGTCCATACAGTTTGTGGTGCATTGTCAGCAGCACAGTGAGAAGGTACAGTTGCAGAGGGGAAAAAAAAGCTGTACTGTAGATGAGAGGCATAACTGGGCATGTGGCCTGAAATGCAAATTTGTGGGGGGGCATGATGATGGAGAGGTGGCACCCAAACTTGTCCATGAGGCAACATTTGCAAAGGCAAATACTGACCCTTCATCTACAGTAAATACCCAGTATTATCTTTCCAGCAAACACTTTACGTCCAACAGTAAAGTAAAGTTAGCTACAGGAAATAGCTTAAAGGAACACGCGACGCCACCATTCTATAAAACTGGTAGCCTAGAAATCTAGACTGACCTTAGCGGCAAAAAATATTTTTTTGCCTAGCGGGATGGTCTAGCCTGACACCGTTAAGGCCAATCCTGTGTCCAGCACCAAGGCAGCCAGTCCAATCAGAACGCTCTACCTGTGTACCGAGTCCTTGAGCCCACCCTAGCACGGTGACGACAGAGCTGCTAGACAGTGAGATAGCAGAACAACCATAGAGAATAACGAAGAAGGATGAGGCTTTGAAGGTTGAGTAGAAAGAAGCTCTCAAGTCATTCATTTTAAAGAAGGATGTATTTGCCGTTTTGCCGACCGGCTATGCCTGGTCACAAGTGCTGGCCTATTACGTGCAGAGGCGGAAAAACACCAGTTCATCCCACCCACAGGCTTCAGCTCCGTGAATGGTCCGACTCCAGACTATACATTTAATGTATAGTTTGGCTTGCCAGGCTAAAAGACTGGGTTATTCACTGTCGAATATGACGAACTGTCGAACAAGTTAGGTAAGTGAGCAAAAGCATGGCTCTGTAGCCTGATTACCATCGACTTTCAAAGGCTCTGCGAGACTTTAGTCTGACCAACAGCCTGTGCTAACACGGTTTCTTGCCAGCGCTGGTTGACCCGCCTCCTTTAAGTGCCTCGGTTTGCTACTGGTAGATGTCAGAAAGCGGATTGCCGAGTTTAAACCAATAACAACACTCTTTCCGCTGCCTTGAGCACGCCTCTACCCAGAGCCGTTGGAGCTGCTCAAAGTTGATTGGTTCTCGACCAAAGGGGGCAGTTCCGCAGATTTCGGGAACTTAGAAATCCTTCTCAATGAGCATTTGACCAGACCAGCAGCAAAAGCCTGAAGGCGTTGCGTCACTGGGAGGGCGTGCCAGGCTAATGGCTCTGTGCATTGCATTGCATTGTTGAGTCCGGCAGCGCCCTCGCTAAGTTAGGTTAGCATAGTGAGTGAAAATGAGCAAATGAGCATTATAAAACTGATTGGTTATAGGTGCAAGTGAAAGCTAAACAAACTCCCAACTTCTTTTTTTTTTTTTTTTTTGCGAGCACTCGTGCCGTCCCAGGTGGCTGCCCACTTTGCCCATGCCAAAAAAGCGCTACTGTATCCCATCAACCAGCTGCAGTATTTAACTCCATACATCTCATGTACGCTCAATATTTTCATAAACTTCATAATGCTCAATGTACATACAATTCAAACCTTCAAAAATATTACAACAAAATTTGTTGTTTAATAGGATAACATTTGCCATTTTGACACAAGCATTTCATATACATTCCATATTATTTTGTTATAAAGTAAGGTTACAACTTGTACATGACGTTATTAAAAACATTCTATATAGACTCCTTCATATTTGATATATGTTGAACAGAAATAAATAAATTATATCATTAAATATTATTTAATAGCCTTGGTGATATGGCTGGGCTAGCATGCAGTAGCGAAACAGGTTGTGGGTTCAATTCCCAGCTTCTACCATTGTGCCCTTGAACAAGGAATGAACTTGACCCTTCTCAATTTAAATACCACTCACCTACTATAAACATACTACAGTGATACTGGTATTGCAGTATATCAATTATGATCATGAATCATGTCCATAATAATTATCAGAAACAATGAAATAATTATTTGGCTAACTGAAATAATAATAAAAAAATACAACAGTTTTCAAAAAAGTAAAAAAGAATGAGGCAAAATGTATAAAACTAAACTGAATTATAAGGTAAAATCAGCTTAGTTTATCGTCAGTTTACCCCTGCACTGTGGTCGTTAACTTTCTCCTGTTCTATTTAAATTATCGAGATCCACTGGACTACTGAAAAGGACCTTGTATTAATGAAAGATAAGATTTGACTCCTTCATTGTAACTTTTTCTGCAAAAAAGACAAAACTACATTATACAGAAACTGAAACTAAACTTAGTGTTAGTTTTAGTTTTTTAGGATGGTCTATACATTCCTTTGTACTTTTAAAACCAACAAAAACTGAAACCATAAAACAGACTGAAGTACTAAATAAGTATATAAGAACTCTGCTTCAAATGCAAATTGCAATTTCATATGCCCCATGTTCCACACTATAGTATGCATTTGATTGTAGACTCAATATACAATCAATATGTTGAAGAGAAAGGATCATTACATGTTGTTTAATGGTGTGGTTGATATGGATGCTAATTTTTTAAACAATCTCTTCCAATGTGAGTGCACCTGAAAAAAAGAAAAAAAGAACACAACATTCTTTTTTACAATAATATAGACAAGGGGCACAACTACAGAGGTTAGCTTTTTATTATCATTATCTATGTTCTCAACTGACTGACACGCAAGTTGCGTGACTTTGCCTGATTAGCATGTTGCTGCAAATTGACGGTTAAGTTATGTAATGGATCTATGAACCGATTGATAAATCGATTTTAAAATGACAAATCAGAAATCTAACGTTACAAATTGTGTTACTTTCAAAATCACAAGACCGACACTGATTTGCTAACACACATCAACAGAGCGTCTAGCCTTCTCCAACGAGGGTGTAGGGCTGGGCGATATACCGAATATACTCGATATATATCACAGTTTACAGCACCTGAGATAATTTTTTTGTTATATCGCAAATATCGAGTATTTCACCATTTTCATAATTTTCGCAACCGGCAACCTTTCACTGTCTATGGCGGTAACACTGCCGTTCGGTGTCCCTTTCCCTCTTGACCCTCCATCTGAGTAACAACGTGAACAATGCACATCACACACTTACCAACCAATCCTGAACAATCTATTCAGATGAGGGTGTGACGTCTAGGTGTAGCAGACGAGAAGAAGTGAACTTTCAGTTTAAAACAAGCAGCGGTAGCATTTCTATCTATGGGTAGGCCAGCATTGTTCAACAACAAGCTAGGTTAATAGATGGAAGCAGTTTGGCTATACGAAACAAACAACGAAACATTAAAGTTACAACGATGTCTTTGGCAGAAGGACTGTGTCTTATCTAAGTGCACGTCTGACTCTTTCAAAACGACAGCGCAAATGCGCACATCTCACTCTACACACATGCGTTTATTGTGCTCGTCTATACTTTCTCCCGATTGATTTTTTTTTAATTAATGAGATTTGCACATTGAGGCAGATTAGGCTACTGTCTATGAGTGCATCTGACTGTCTCTTAACGAAAACGCAAAGTTATTATTATTTATCAACGAACAACCGAACGTACGACTAATTAAGGAAGCACGCACCATCGTTCTATCAGATGTAGTAGCCATCATCATTCATATGGAGACATATCAGAGACATTAAAACAAGCTTAATTTATTTGGAAAGTTCTCTAAAGCCATGAAGCCATGCAAAAAGAGATGTGAATTAGTAGTTTATCCAAAAGAGTGTATCTGAGGGCCTTTCAAAGAAGGCAGGGAAAGAAGAAGAGAGAATGATAAAGCCAAATAATAGGCCATTCTCTGCATAGGCTAAAATAAACCAATTGATGTACCATAGGTATGTTGGAATTTTTGCATGCACACGTTTCCCTATGAGAAACATTCATAGTAGGCTACAGTATACTGGCAAGATTCAAAAGTACCTTCACCCCTACCTTTACATACAAATTTAAAATAGAAACCACCAAGAATGTTTTAATGTGGATATCATTTCCAGGGTTTGGACTGGTATGATTAATCCTAGCCTGATGCATCATACTGAAATTATCTAAAACATCACAGGGTAAAAGTTAGAATTCATGAAGTTCAATTTCAAAATATCGAGATATATATCGTATATTGTGAAATTGACTAAAAATATTGCGATATTATTTTTTAGCCATATCGGCAGCTAAGAATGAATATAGACTGGCCGAGTGATTTCCTTTAGAGGCATTTGGCAAAGTTATTTTCATCAAAATGTTTGTTCAGTCTTTCAATCCAGTCAATCAAGTCTTTTGGAAAAAATCTAGATACGAATCGAATTGTTCACAGATATGAAATCTAGATACGAATCGAACAATGTTCACAGCCCAAATACAAAATATATATTATTAAAAATGTGAAAAAAATTGATTAAAATGGTTCTTCGCCTCAAGGCCTCAGTCATAATTAAAATGGCTCAAAAGTCATCCAGGATGCGCCTTTGCCTTTGCTGGTGTGCTTACCTCGGGATTGAAGACACAGTGAATGAGGAAGATGAAGGTTCCTTGCTGTGAGTTGAGGATGATGAAGAGGATGTCCAGAACACTGCCATAGCCCATATGGAAGAATCCCAGGACCCAGGGGGACGTGATGACCACAGACTGGACCAACACACGTGCGGCCTGGCATCTGTGGAGAGTGTGTCAGAAGAAATGTGTGAGAGGGAATGCGTACAGTATACTGTATGTGTGAGTGTGTGGTAGAGAATGTGTGTGTGTGTGTGTGTGTGTGTGTGTGTGTGTGTGTGTGTGTGTGTTTGTGTGTGTGACAGGATGTGAGAGGGACTGTGTGTATGAGGGTGTGAGAGGTAATGTGTGACAGGTAGTGTGTGTGTGTGTGTGTGTGTGTGTGTGTGTGTGTGTGTGTGTGTTTGTGTGAGAGAGAGGGAATGTGGGTGTTTGTGTGTGAGAGAGAGAGAGCTGGGCTTTGGGTATTGCCACCATCCACGCAATACAATACTCCTGTGACAATTAATAATTTCATATCATCAATTGTACAATTAAAGACAAAAACAGACAAATAACAAAGCATTGCCATCAGTATCAAGCACTGTGTTATTTTCCAGGTTACCTGACATTCCTGATTTCCTCATTAAGAGAGGACTCATTTGAAGGCAGCAAGCAGAGGCGGATGAAGACGATGAGCAACATAATCAGGTTAACCTAAAAGAGGGGTGGGAGGGGGGCAACCAAACAATGATTACTGTCTTGCACAAATACTCACTCATCAAATCTCAGTCCAATGCCCAAAATGTCTTCATATTACTTGTTTATTATTGTGTCCTAAAGGGGGGTGGGGGTGGGGGTGGGAATGTGTGTGTGTGTGTGTGTGTGGGGGGGGGGGGGCAACCAAACAATGATTACTGTCTTGCACAAATACTCACTCATCCAATCTCAGTCCTATGCCCAATGTCCAAATGTCTTTACATTACTTGTTTGTTATTGTGTCCTGTCTTGCCTTTATAGGTCTACGACTACTGTATCTACTTCAACATGAATTACACGTAAATTACACAACTGTTAATTTTACTGTGTGGTTATTAAACACAACACACGTATTGGAGTTGTGATAACTAATGTTACAGTTCAGCTACCTAATATAACATTTTCCACAATGCAGAGAATGCCACAGCCCCTGCCCACATATTTGTGAAGAGATCACATAGTAATCTTTTCTGAACTGTGTGAAGCAAGCTGCTCCCCACTCACAGTGAAGGTGAAGTAAGCCGGCCCCAGCAGACTCCAGGAGAGGCCGTCATGTGTCCGGACACCACACCTACACATGGAGGGGAATGTGTCAAATAACTTACTGAGGATTCACACTGCTTTTGCCAGTTGATGTGATATATTATTATGGCTATCCTTCTTTCTTTCTTTCTTTCTTTCTTTCATTTTCTTTGTCATTCCTTCTTTCTTGCACAGCTCACCATTCAGTGCCATATCCATCTGGCATCACTCCGACAACCATACCCACTATTAGTAGTGGAAACCCGTAGCCAATCAAAGACAAGTGGCCACAGCTTGGCCCCTCCCCATGGGGCTTCCGGAGCTTCTTAAGCATCATGATTGACAGGAGGAGGAGCAGGATATCCAGGTGCATCCACAGGAGACCACTCAAGTAGAAGAAAATCTGGAAGCCGGAGAGAACTCTACACAACACCTGTGAGAGCATTAATAATGAATTAGTAAAGATCTCTACACAACACCTCTTAAAGGGTGATGTATTAAGTAGTAAAGATCTCTACACAACTTCTGTCAGAGCATGAGGAATTAAATAACAAAGATCAATACACAATACACAATTTGGCTCTCTTTGAAACGGTAAAAACTGGCTAGCTCTGCCTTTTAAGATATCTAACTGGGGAGCGATTCGAAACAAAAAAAAAGAGAAATATAACAATATTTTTTTTTAAGGCAGCATCGATGCGCACGTCATGCTCCCTTTCACCCATAATCCTTTGTGGCAACGTCTGTAACAGCTGTGAAAAGTAAACAAAGTTGGCCGATGACATCTGTAAACTGTTGAAATGTGAAATACAATCAACATTTGGCAAAGGCTGTTGCCAGAAGTGACTTGCAAAAAGGAAGGAAAAGAAACTACAACTCCATTGAGACATTCTGCAATAAAGCAATAAAATGCATTATTTTCACAGTGCCACAGGTATTACAGAAAAAAAGGTTAAAACATGCTGACATCTTTAAGCTAGATAGGATGAGGGCAAAAACCCAGTTAACCAACAACCACAACCACACCAACACATTGTATTGAGCACCTTGTGAGGAAGGATGTGGAGGATGAGCTCCTGGACGAGCAGTGATAGGAGGTGGGCCTGGAAGAGGCTGATGCAGAGGTTCAGGCGAGCCAGGTTGGTCACTTTGGGGTTCAGGGCACACAGGGCAAAGGTCACCAGGGTCAGGATCAGGAAGAGCAGGCCAATGAGCATGGCAGCCATCTTTAGCCAGTTCCTCTACGGATGAGAAGAGACAGAGAGAGGAGAGAAACAGAGAGGAGAGAGATTGTGTACATTTTTAGAACAAAACACTCTGTACAAGTAATATCTGAATGTGATGTTAGTGAATTAGCATTAGTTCGCTTCTACTCACTCACTCTTTCTTGTTGAAACATGATCACGTCATTTGAATGAAAACATAAGCGTGTGAAAAAAACAGAAAAACTACCTATGTCCTCTTTTTTTGAAGGTGTATGTATTTCAATCAGATTGATAGTCAAACTGATTTTTTTTTTTATGTCCCCGTTTCACAAACACACACACACACACACACACACACACACGCACACACACACACACACACACACACACACACATTTTTCCAACTCCTGCATCTTTCCTCCATCCTCCTCTCTCAGGTTTTGTCTGGATCTCACTCACTAACCTCCACCTGCATCATCAGACTGAAGGTGGACAGGTGCCCACAGGTGCAGACTGTGTGGGTGGTGTTGGTCTGGGTGACATCACAGCCGTCTACCACCCAGGCATCGCCATTCCAGTACACACAGGAGAGCTCTCCTCGAGGATGCACAATCTACACACACACACACACACACATACACAATTACAAATCTTACTTACCGGTTAGGCACTGTGACCGTGGCTCTTTTCAAATTGGGAAAAACTGCTTCCTTATAAAATATCTAACTGGGGAGCAAGGCAGCAAGTGTGGTTAAACATATATATATATATATATATATATATATATACAAGTAACTGTCTTTACAGACACACACACACACACACACACACATATCTATCTATCTATATATATATATATATATATATATATATATTATACACACACACAAACCAGTGTTATCCTGCTTGCAGAAATATTAATGTTAAATTACTACTACTACTGCATATACTTACAACTAATCACAATACTAATAAATATGAATTAACTTCAGACTTTGAAGGCCTCACATTTGTATGCTTGAGAGTAAGGTTTAATGGATTTGACAGCAGTGTGGTCGGTCCCAGGGTAACAGAAACCACTTTGGACATGATAGTGGTGATGGCATCACTAATATTTGTGAAGAAGTCAGCTGTGATGACTTCCTCCATGTTGGTGAAGACCAGGAGTGCAGCAGATGCCTTGTCTGCTCGAGGGAAAGGAACAATTGAATAGTTGGATAGTTTAAATTGTTAAATTATTAAATAGTAAACTATTGTAGTAGGGACTTCTCTTTTGAAACAGTTGTGAAACAATTGGTTGGAGTCATAGTTGATGATAACTGACACTTTGAGAGTGTAGTAGTTTAAATAGTTAAATTATTTAATTGTGAATTATTGTATTGAAAAAAAAATACATTACTCAACTGTCCTTTTCAAGATCAACATTACAAAAGGGATAGATACGTAATGGATAGTGTATAGAACGCTGGTCATTATCGGGAAAATAAGTCCCAACAGGGTAAACGGGGCCCGCCATGCCAGTGGAAGGCATTTTGAAGACTCTGAATCTTGAATTAAACATTTTCTTCAATACAGCTGATTATCTCCAATTCTAGGGAGTTTTTCCTAGCCCCTGTTGCTCATGGGCTCTCTTTGAAGGTTTGACGCTCTGTGAAGCGCCTTGAGACATGTGTAATGTTTTGGCGCTCTATAAATAAAATTGAATTGAATTGAATTGAATTGAATTGAACTGTCTGCTTCCATTTTTGAACGAAGTGCCAATGCAAGAAGTGACCGGACTTGGAGAAATATGTTTTGAAAAAGTAGTCTATCATCTTGCTTTTTAAAAAAGACAACAGTCAAAAACATCTTCTTTTATTACTTTATCAAAAATGTTTAAAAATGGACAACACAATAACTTGCACATCAGCGATTCCCACAGAACAAGACGCTGGCCCTTTTGAAGGGCACCAAAATAGGTGTGGCCCGATTAACACATTATCCACACCTGCAGATAATTACTCCAATTGTGTCTGTGCCAAAAGCATGATTGAAATTTTGTCCTAAAACAGAGAAGATGAGTTGGCATCTTCACATACGTTAATAAGAAGCACTACTATTTATTCCCGGTGTATGCAATAACAGTTCAACTGACAGCATTGCTTAGCATAGTTCAGTGGGTTATTCTGGCTTCTGTAGCAATAGACCCTTTTAACGCTAACATCAGACACTTTCTGTTTTGAAGCTTTGCTGGGTATCAGTATATCCGGTGTAAGCAAAACCTATGGTGATACGGTTACAGTTCTTGTGGTAAGATTACTATTTCACGTGTATTTATTATCTTCATTTTCCTTGTTATCGTTGGCGATCATTGCCGTCACGAAGCTGCCTTGATTTGAGAGTAAAGTCAGTAGCCTAATTTTTAATATAGAGCAGCAACTTCAACTAGCTTCACCGAATATCAAGATTGTTTGATATTGGATATTCGACAGAGATTCAAAACAAGGAACGGTCTTTCAATGAGTATCCGAATATCCAATATCCAGCCAACTTGCTAACAAGTGCTAAAATGTTAGCTAGCTGAAGTTGCTGCTATGTATAGCAGGGGTCTCCTAACGTTAGGACTAACGTTATGTTCAGTTATCGTTTGCAATCATTGCTCTCGTAGCTGCCTTGATTTGAGAGTAAAGTTAAATGACGTTATGACTGCATATTACTGCTACCGGACGAACTGATACCCTGCCGCTGACATCATGTGAAAATGGCTAATCACCAAACACACTAACCTGCATTGTTCTTGGACAGGTTGATATCCAGTTGAGAGTCATCTGTCTTTATCTGAATGACACCAGGCCTTGGATTTGCATCTGGTCCGATTGTAATTTGTTGCAGCTCTGCAAAGATATTTAGGAATGCCTGTAATTTACATACACTATATTGCCAAAAGTGTTCGCACACCTGCCTTGACTCACATATGAACTTCAGTCACATCCTATTCTTAATCCATAGGGTTTAATATGACGTCAGTTAACCCATGGCAGCTGTAACAGCTTCAACTCTTCTGGGAGGGCTTTCCACAAAGTTTTGGAGTGTTTATGGGTATTTTTGACCATTCTTTCATAAACGCATTTGTAACGTCACACACTGATGTTGGACAAGGAGATTGGCTCTCAGACTCTAATTCAACCCAAAGGTGTTCTACTGGGTTGAGGTCAGGATTATGTGCAGGCCAGTCAAGTTCATCCCCAACAAACTCTGTTATCCATGTCTTTATGGACCTTGCTTTGTGCACTGGTGCACAGTCATGTTGGAACAGGAAGGTGGAACAGGAAGGGGCCATGCCAGAGCTGGGCTTGGTCCCTTAGTTCCAGTGAAAGAAAGTCTGAATGTTGCAGCATACCCAACCAATAAGCCTACTGGAAAAAACACCAAGCCAATCTCTAGGTATGGTGAAGGGTACAGTATGTGATGATGTGGGGCTATTTTAATTCCAAAGGCCAAGGGATCTTTATCAGGATGCATAATATCCTAAATCCATTAAATAGCTGGCCTTTAAAAATCCTCCTGCTCATATGGGAATTTCGGTAACACTTTACATTACGGCTCGCTAATAAGGTGGTAATTGTATGGTAATTTATATGTAATTTCATGGTAACAATCCCTTGTTACCACTTGTTACCACTTATTACCAGTAATTTCTATGCAGTTTCTAGTGCAATTACTCTGCTGTTTCTAGGTAATAGCAATGCAAACAGCATTAATTAAGGTGGTAATTTCTATGGTATTTTGATATCATTTTATCCTTTAATCCTTTGTAGCCACTTATTACAAGTTATTTCCATGCAGTTTCCAGTGCAATAACTCTGCAGTTTTAGGTAATAGCGATGCAAACAGCTTTCATTTTAAGTATAATAAAATGGTAATTATTTGAAACTTTACTTATTGTTTTTGTTTAATTACATGACAAACAAGGAGGTAATTTCCAGGAAAATACACAGCGTCAGGGCCGTAAAATACATTATCACTTATTTCCACCCAATTACTTAGTTATTAGCCTACTAAGAAAGAGACAAACCAAGTCATTGTCGTAGTAAGCTGGTAAAGAAGATATTATGTGCCTGTAACTAAACTGGAACAAGTGAAGTAATTTTATGGAAACTATATGGTATCAGAGCTGTAAAATGCACTATTGCCTCTTCCTATTTAACTATCTAGATGTGTTGATAAACCCATCAATTATCCTTATGAAATTTTTAGTGTTAGTGGAAATAAGTGATAGTGTATTTTACGGCCCTGATGCTGTGTATTTTCCTGGAAATTACCTCCTTGTTTTTCAGGTAATTAAACAAAAACAATCAGTAAATCCTGGACTATCATTTCAAGAACTAGATTCATTTTAAATCATTACCATTTTATTAAACTTAAAATGAAAGCTGTTTGCATCACTGTTACTTAGAAACTGCAGAGTAATTGCACTGGAAATTGCATAGAAATTACTAGTAATAAGGGGCTACAAAATATTATTACCATGAAATTACATAAAAATACCATAGAAATTACCACCTTAATTAATGCTATTTGCATTGCTATTACCTAGAAACTGCAGAGTAATTGCACTAGAAACTGCATGGAAATTACTTGTAATAAGTGGTAACAAGGGATTGTTACCATGAAATTACATAGAAATTACCATACAATTACCACCTTATTAGCGAGCCGTAATGTAAAGCAGGGCTGTACACTGCGAGCAGGTCGTCGCATTTGCGCGTAAATATATATTAGTGCGAATATAAAATTTAAAATGCTCGCACACGTGCGAGTACTGATTTCAACCCTTTCATTCGCATTTTGCTCCTAAAATGAATCCACACCAAGTGGATGAAAGTATAGTACAATTTTCGCGCATCTAATTTCAGAGTTGACAACTCTTACGCACCTGGCTAGACACTCATGCTTTCAGCATCAACCTCGCAAGAAATGTCACTCCAAATCCAGTCTTCTTTTTTCTTCAATCTGTTCGTAATTAGTACCGTGAAACGGTAAAAATGCTATAAATGATAAATAATGTTGACTGTAACAATTACCGTGTTCATTTCAAATAGGCTATTATTATCACGGTTGATATAGCTAAACATGGTGTGGAAACCGTGCGTTAAATTCCTCCCAGCTTCACCCAAGCCTGCATTTGACATAGGCCTGGTAGACTTCTATGAAACAAAGATGGTATCCTGATTCAGTTGTCTAAATGATGTATAACCACGGTTCGGTGTAGGCTACATCTGCTTTAAAAAGGCGGAACATATTCATCGCAAATATGCGCTGTATCATATAGCCACTCTGCGTCTTTTTATGGCTACATTCACATTAAATCCATTCCACTAACGTTATCAGGAGGAGAATACCGTAACGTTTTATTTTCAGCACTGATTGTCACTCATTGGATAGCCTATAACATATAAAGGCTACCAAACTCCAAGACAAGTCATGGTAGAGTAAGTTAAGCACCCAGCCAACTAAAGATGACCAAGAAAAAAGTGAACGGACAACTGATAATGCCATGCTACGGTGGCTACCTAAATCATAGAAGTTCACATTGCTGGACACTCATCTTTTCTATTACACCGGAAATATGTCTTTCCCGTTGAAAGTATTTTGAATTTTTGAATATATAACATTCATGTATTGAATGAAAACATGTAGGCTATCCTTGAACTATGCGTTTATATTTTCCTAAAACCGAATGAAATCTAATTATGTCCACGTAGGCTACGGTACTGCTTAAAGTGACAGGCACTCAATTAGACCTACACACCACCCCTGTAATATCATTAAAGACAAGTGTTAGTGTAATCAATATGAAGTATTCAAATTACTTTGAATTTTAAGCTATAAGTAATTATGCAGAACCTTTAATGCTATGAATTGTTAACAAAATGTATACAAATCCTGAATTCAAAATATGAAATAGAAACCAGACAACCCATTTTCTGTGTGTGTGCAGGGTTTGAGCAGAGACTAGGATTGCCACTGCTCTGAATGATCTGTATCCTGCTTAAGGCAATAAGGTTTTCAAGGAAATTTCATAGTGCTCCTAAATTTTTTCATTTAGGAGCACCTATGCTCCTAGTGAAAAAGCTAAGCGTACAGCCCTGTAAAGTGTTACCGGAATTTCCTTAGCGGTTTGATTTTTACTCTTTTTTTTTTAGGCAATAAGATCAATTGTCCAATGATGATTTTATATTCCTCTTTTTAGGCAACTTTATCATGGTATCAAATACATGTTCTTCCCACTGTACATACACACCCTAATTGTCTACACACCTGCTGATGATGTGGTGATGCTTAAATGACTCCTCGTCTTTGCATCGGGAGACATCAAAATGGCCATTACGTCTTCAGAGCTCCTGAGCACACTGTTGGCGTGTCGGATGAGTGTGTTTGTTTTCACCGCTGTGTCTTTGGACAGATCGTACAGAGATGCCAGTAGTTTCACCAGGATAGGGACAACAACCTGTCAAACATGACAGGACAAGTGCAGGTTAATTATTAGAGTATGAAATGTATGTGGCTACAAATGGAAACTTAAAACTAGTACAAATCAGCAGTTGTGAAACCCCTACCAATAGGCAGTCATTACTTACACTTAAGGGCAGGTTTTGCTCTATACTGCTGTTGATCATCCCAGTCAGATAATCGATGATGCACTCAGACAGCTCAGCCTATACAGTATGTCAAACACAAAATGAAGACATGATATCTCACTGTGTCATTACAACAAGTATTAGGGCCACACATGTAGGAAAAAAAATACCACGACGAGAATAAAGTCGACATTCATATAGAGGATAAAGTTGCAATATCATATTGACTTTAATCTCGACATGTCACATGTGGCCCTAATACGTCATACAGTCAAACTACATAGGATGAGAGAACAAGAAATATAAAGACATATTTTTCTCTGTCACACCACTTATCGTATGAAATCAGTAATGGTGGTCCGTCATTCTGTGGAATTTAAAGACATGCCCTTACCTTGCAGTTTGTTTCCACCTCTTGTTGATCTTACAACAAACAAACAAATGAACAAACACACACACACACACACCCCATAAGACGCACAAGATATTTTGAAGCTGATTTTTAAAAAAATAAATTAAGTGATCTGTCTCCCTCCCTCTCCCTCTCTCTCTCTCTCTCTCTCTCTCTCTCTCTATCACACACTACGCCTACCTGTGCACGTGAGGGTGTTATTGGGAAAGAGATGAAGGAGGTAGCCACCGACACAGTCACAGTGGTACGACCCCGGCAAGTTCAGACAGTCTACGCCAACTCCACAAGGGCCAGCAAGCGCACATTCATCAGTGTCTGACGGACAAACGGACACACACACACACACACACACACACACACACACATTTTCCATTGCCATGAAATACAGGTATATATTTTCCTCACATGTAAGTACATTTCAGTTTACAGTTTAAACCCTTGTGACTTTTGTATGATACAACATAATGAAGGAATGCACTGAGAATCGGCCAAAAATCGATACACCTGTGAAAATTGCAACAGATTGAAAAAAGAAAAAAATCACAATGCAACTACAATCTCCGAAAATAAATAAATTAATTAATAATGAATAATAACTTGGAAATGGACACACCCTTCCTCACACTCAATCCAAACATTTACAATTATGCAAGCAAGGACTATTGATGCAAAATGACTATTACATCCGGTTAAAATTATTAGCATGCTGTACTCATGTGCTCAAAACTGCCACCTTCAAGTTGCAAGTTGATTGCTAAGTTCTAATCATCTTAAACTTGAAAAGGCCCAAGGAGAAACAGAAACTTCAATATCACTTTGAAACCTAGACACCTGGGGGAAACTGAACAGCCCAACCATACAGTAGATAATAATTATGACAATTAGGCTAGGCCTACTTTGTTTACAATATTTCCAGGGTTCAACTAGTGCTGCTGACAGCTGAAGAAGCAGTAGACAGAGCTTGGACGGAGTGATTTGCATGCAGCACCTGGAAATTCATGGTGTTATTCCTCAAATCTCAAGAAGCAGTGTTTCGCCTGAATGAGAATATTATAGTTCCATGTATATATATATGATATTGCAAACAATGGCCCTCATTTATGAAACGTGTGTACGACATAAAAAAAGGCATAGGCAGGCGTAAGCTCATTTCCACGTGTTGCTGTGCTCCTAGTGTGTCTAATTGTGAAATCTGAAATAATTTTTCTAATTCTCGTTTGGCTTACTCTCTCTCTCCCCCACCTGTGCATCCGTACGTGTCTCCTGTTGGTAGAAGTCCTTTGGGCATCTCATATCCAGGCTTGCACTCACAGTCTCCAAACAGTGTACCACATTGGGCAAACTCGCCACAAGAGTCTTCAGAATCTTCACATCTAAAATGGCCTAGAGGCACAGTAATCATTTTTAGAGCCAGAAAATATAGGGAGGATGCAGGTCTGAAATGGCAGTTGTAGTGTGATTAGCTGACTGTTTAATGCTTAATTCAAATATCAATTAGTTTTTTTGTTGACATGGGTTATATGCATCACAAATTGTCTTGTTATGAATTTGATTATCTTACGTGTGGTGTATATCTGACTGCTGTTGGAGGGTTTGAGCTTATGCACAAAATATCCTTTCCCTCCACAATTTTTAACATCCACACTTCCTTTCTCGTCTGTTCCTGCACACAGATCTATCTTCTTAACACCCAGAAAAGAGAACATCCTATGGCAGGTTATAAAGCATGTGTCAGGTGGTCCGGAGTTACAGGATCCTAGGCGCTCCTCTGCCAAAGATGGGATTGATAAGCAGGGACAATCCAGGATGTCACCCCCTACACCGATGAAGCGGTACCAGCCTTCCTGCAGGTCCGAGTCGTCCTTCAGCTGGAGTTGAGAGGGAGTCGGCAAGAAGCCACGGTTCCTCCATGGGCCAGAGATGTTGGTATATTGCTCACAGGGGTCTAGAGAGATTAATGATCATAATTCATGTAGAACTACAGTAGATGCGGTTCAAAATATGACCTATATTCTCTCCGCAAAAATAAATCACGCTTGTCAATGTGTTTCCATCTCCTACTCCATCCAACTCACAGACAAAAAAGCACACATACACAAAAGCAAGCACACACTCATTCACATGTAGCCTAATGAAATTTTGGGTGTAAGTTCATGTTTTTGTTTTCTTTGATTTCAATTAAAATGTAAATTCCTAATGTTTAAAATATGGATTTAAAATGTTAGTAATGTTAAAATAATGTTCACTTCTCAGAGTAATTAAGTTAATCAAAATGTTTTCTTCAATGAGGAGTCAATCAGCCAGGGGTAAATGTCAGGTGGAAAAGAGAAAGTGGTGCATGGAGAGAACGCACTCTAAAAAATGCTGGGTTATTTTTTCAACCCAACCGCTGGGTCATTTTTATTGGGTTGTTTTAACTCATATTGGGTCATTTTTGTAACCCAGCTTGTTGGGTTGATAGTACAGCGCTGCTGGGTTGACCATTTAGGACTGTGGTCTCTCCCCACCTGATGTGGACCACACTACCAAGCACCTGGGTGACTAACACAGCTGCATAGTTATTTGAGAGGTTGAAGAAAAAAATCGGTAGACATATTCTTTCAACCGTCCAGTCCAGCAGCTGCTGCCAACAAATGCAATGGAAATCAGACGATTTCAGAAGGTATGTATCTGTTTTTAACTTCTTTTGAAAAATAAATCAAGACTGATTTTAAAAGTCCACCCAGAGACATACCCTTTGTGATATTTATGAATTTTCTGCCTGACAATTTCATTCAGCCTCAAGCATGCCAGCTATATTAGCTAAGCTAAGTTAACATTAACTTACAATTACTGTTCATGTTAAATCTACACAAAGACAGACTCATAAAAAACACAGTTCTGCGTTCTCTGGGTATGAACCGCCAAACAGAAACAAAACAAACTTTTACAACAAACTGAAATTAGCATAACAACTGTAGGTAATGTTAGCAGACAAGTAACAAAATGCTTCTTGGTGCAGCTGAGGTTTATCAGCTAATGTGCCCAACACACGTAACTGATGGTAATAATCATGGCAAACAACATCTTATTAACTCATTTAGGGTAGCTTCATATTATAGCCATGTAATGTAACTTATTGGGTGTATTTTGGTAGTAGCGTTACACATCCACTGACTGAATAACGTGCTAACATTAGCTAGATAACGTTAGCATCGCTAACTGAAATTACGTTTATTAGCCCGCTTATCCAGCTCATCTACAAGAGCATGTTCTCAAGCCAAAAATGTGCAGGTCCAATTGGCGAAAAGAGGGAGTACGTTGAGGTTGTGCGCTAGCTTGGGCATGACATACGTCACGACCAAACGTTTGCGATTGGTTATGGCAGATCCAAGTGGCTCTAGGCAGATTCAATAATTTTAAACTTCAACAGAGTACCCACATTCAAGGAAGTTCATGCTTGGCAATTGCTGAACCACCATGGTACGACACAACTTTCAATCACACAACATGGTTGATGATGCAGTGAAACATGTCATTGGTGGAAACAGTGGCAACGTGTAATACCCAAACCCCTAGAAATTCTCTGCCACAGCCTGTCTGCCTGCCTGTGTAGAATGTAGAATATTAGAAAAATAATATAGCTTATGGTGTACATGAAAGGATACAGCAATATTGCATATAACATAATTCATTACACTAAAGAAATGACTGGCATATAGCACTGATGTGATTTATAAAATTGTAATTGTACTTACCATCAGCAGTTGCAAAGCCAAGATGACCCAGTGCAAAGAAGAGCACAGTCCATGCTGAAAAGAGATATGACGTTATCATACTTATAAAGCTCAGGGCCCGTATTAGCCCGTAAGCATTTTATCTTACCACTAAGAGTACTCCTAAATTGCGCTAGAAGATTTTAGTTAGGAGTTTTCCCTTAAAAGTTATTCACAAAGCCTTTCAGACCTACTTTTAGTAAGGAGAAACGCCCACTCCTAAACTAAAAGTGAGTCTTCGTTGCTATGGTTGACGTCATTACTCATGCACGAGCTTGATGAAAGTGACCACCTTGATTGGCTGGTGATTATAATGCGGGAATGATGGCAAAAACCTCCCCTACGATGACGAGTTGAGTGACAGGTGTCAGGTCTTAGCTGGTGAGAATGCGTGCGCTATGTCGGACTGTGAAGGATGGGAGATGATGAATAAATGGGTATAGCCTAAATTAATAAAGAGTAGGCTAAAGCAAATAGCCTAGGAGCATAATGAAACACGGACTGGAGCAGTAGCCTATATTTGCAACATGGTTTAAATGAATCTGTATGAAAGCACGTAGCCTACATTCGCGAAGACGATAAACAATTTAATTTAATTTAGCCCTACAACGACACGTTACATTTAGTTTACATGCAGTGGTGTTTTTTGGTGTTATTGCATCTCTTAGTTGCAATGCACAATGATTCCCTCGCATGACAGCTCCTGTAACCGCACGGTCATTTCACTACATCGCGAAGTGAAATGCCACTAAAAGCGGTTTGTGAATAGGTCTCACTGAGTTAGGAGTCCCCTCGACTTCTTTTAAGCTGTCCTAGACTTAGGAGCTACTTTTAGGCTTAAAATGCTTTGTGAATTACTTTTAGTGAGAAAAATTAGGAGTCCTAAAGTTAGGAGTGACACGCCCATTATTTTTAGGAGTTTCTCCTAAATTCGCCAGTTAGGAGCTACTTTTAGCCCTAAAATTCTTTGTGAATACAGGCCCTGGAACATATATTGATGGCATTGGCTTAGTTGCCTTACAGTAGCAAACCTTCCAACAAAATGCCCAACAATGACAAGACTGTAAATGTAAAACTCCAGAGGTACACAGCAGGGGCGCCTGCAGCAGGGGCTTTTCCTTTTCGTTGTTTAAAAGAACGTGCAATATCCATAATGAGTATTGAGTTAGTGATTAATTGTAAATAGCCTGATGGCATGCCGCATGCAGCTAATGGGATACTGTGCATAGTTGGGAAGTTATGGTAGGACAATTTGATGTGAATACACTCACAAGTGTAATCTTCTCTCCTGATGAGTAGTCTCATGGTACGCACAGTGCGTACGGACGTACGCCTGCAGGCGCCACTGGTACACAGTATAAACCAATGATGTGTCTGCTCCTTATGAACACCCTTCTGTCCACTCAGCTGGCCTCTTGGTACCATCTTTGGGCAAGTATTTCTGTTAGTTATATTCAATAATATTAATAGGTCATGACAGATGAGCTCCCATTGTGAGCACACTCAGACCAGAGGCATCTTTAGAAGCACCCCCCCCCCCCCCCCCATTTGGCCAAAGGTGGGCCCCCTTAGCAGTTGTGGCAGCTATGGGCATTGGGCAACCGTAACCCCCACTCCCTCCATTTACTGAACTGCCGAGCAACGACATTAGGCCCATTCGACTTGATGCCCTGCATTGCACACCTTAGACACAGATAAAGATTGTTAGGTACTTCCTTCTCATTACAAAGCCTTGGCTTGCCAATGACCACACTAATGAACAAATTGAATGATCACATCCACCAGGTGTGTAAGCACACATGTGCAAAATTGAAAACGCAGCACTCTGTTTTCGCCCCATTATTCTTTATGTTGATCAGTGAGGATCGAGGCCAGAGGAGCGAGGGAGGATAAAAGCCCAAATGAGAGGCACCCATAGCCTGTGATGTGGATGAACTCTTATTATGGAGTTAAATCAGGTGCAAAAGTCTTGTGTTCTGGTGAAAATGAGTTGTGCACTTGTGTCATAGAATTTGAAGTCGCAGATTTTTTTTTCTGCCTTGCAAATACAACACAGAGGTTACACAGATTTCTAATTACAGGTACACAAATATCATGCTACACTTTACAGACGAAAAGTTCCCTACTCCCATGGTTTTGCTACCTTCCCCACAGTAAATCAGGTGCAAAAGTCGTGTGTGCTCGTGAAAATGAGTTGTGCACTTGTGACATGGAATTTGAAGTCACTTATTTCTTTTCTTCTGCCTTGCAAATACAACACAGAGGTTGCAAGTTCACAGATTTCTTATTGCAGGTACACAAATTCCATGCTACACTTCACAAATGAAAAGTTTCTGTAGGCCTACGTTTAAAAGGGGGAAACTGTGGACTATTCTCTTTTTTTTTACATGCACACAACTCACGTAACACAACTGCTTGAATCTGCAGCTACGAGTCTCTTGTATTTTCTGCTCTCACATTTGCACCTCGTCAACTGGGATATTAGGTGCAAAAGTCACGTGAGTAGTTGAATGAATCACCTCAGGTCTTTGGGCAGGATCTGTGGGAATTCCGGCCAATCAACGTTGAGCACTTAACTGTGAAGTATTTGGTGTGGCTCAGCTGTCTGTACATGTGCTATAGAAATACAAATCGACTTGACGTCCCCATAGACAGACATACATGCAAATGGCCTCATTTGAATAACCACAGTGTTGTGTTATGGTGCCTATGAAGCAACTCTGTGTGTTTATGAGAATGACTAGTCTTAGTGGTAAACAGCGGAAGTGGTAGCTGCTGGTTCCACATTTGACAGCAGTATTTTATAGAATGCATTTTGTCAATGCTGCTTCTATTTCACTGAATATAAGAGGGAGGAGAGCCATGCCAATAGCTGTGTGTCTGTCTCTGTGTGTGTGAGAGAGAGAGAGAGAGAGAGAGAGAGAGAGAGAGAGAGAGAGAGAGAGAGAGAGAATCGGTGGCATGGTTCTAAGGCAGTTGCAAACTAGACGTGGTATTGTGTCTAAGTGACCTGATCGTACATTCATGTTTCCTGGACATGCCTGGAATTTGAATACATCTTTCAGTAGAGGTCCACAGACATAGAGTGATGTCATATGCAAAAACCTTTCACTACCAAACTAGTTTTTCTATGTCTACCTCAAAGAGTGTTGTGTTCATCAGTTTCCACTACACGGCATGTTCCACAAACAAGTAGACTATCAGCATAATTTAGTGACAACATCACATGCCCTGTTACCATGACAGGATAGTAATCATTCCCGTAACAAGAGCACAAACCCTGATGAGTCACACTCACTTCTACACATTAATTTGTTCACATGCTTTATATATTACAGTAATTGCCTTTTACATCACGGCTTCACTGTTGAATCCAGAAGGGGGATTCCTGAACACATCTGAGTGGGTGTAGGAGTACAGGGAGAGAGGAACAGGGAATGTGTGTGTAGTGTGTGTGTGTGTGTGGGCGCGCCTGTGTGTTAGTGTGTGTGTGTGTGTGTGTGTGTGTGTGTGTGTGTGTGTGTGCGCGTGCGTGTGTGTGTGTGTGTGTGTGTGTGTGTGTGTGTGTGTGACCAGTGAGGTGCTGTCTGAACAAGCATGCATCAGTATAGCAACATAGAAAGTGTTTAGTGGTATACACACTCAGATCCTTGTAGAGGAAGAGAATCATACACAAGAGCGGTATTGCAAGGTCTCAAAAACAAAAGAGAGATAAATGAACAGAGGCTGTAGAGGACGTCCTCCAGTAGACAATGTGTGAGATAGGGAGAGAGGGAGCGCATGTGTTGCAGTCACAATTGTCCCTTGTTTATTTTAAATGGTCTGCCTACAGTACATTGTGCCACTACACATTGCGCAATATACACAGTGTATACAGTATATCCCCCTGGAAATAAATCAAAACAATAAATACATATTTGTCAAATTGCCCCTACTCCTCGCCTCTTGTTAACATTAAACATCCTTTCTGACTCCAACAGCAGTGGAGCTGGCATTGCACTGTTCTGCAGTGAAGGCTTCTTAGCATTGCTTGGTCCCGACCCAGTTCACAAAAGTACACAGGTGGCTAGTGTTATTCTTTCCTCCATCATCATGTATCATCACATATAACAATTTTAGAAAAACTAGTAGCAGCACACAAATACTACTACTACTACTACTACTACTACTACTACTATTACTACTATTACAATATTATTATTAATAATAATAATAACAATAATAATAGTAATAATAATGATGATGATGATAGTAGCAATAATAAACTAAGGCAACAGACTTTCAAGAATTCTACTATGAAAAGAAAAATAGTAACACTTACAAAGACGTGGAGGGGGGGCCATCCTCATAGCCAGATGTTTCCTGGAGGTTAGGTTCGGCACTGAATGACTGAGGGCTGTGTGTTTCCTTGATATCTGGTTAAGCACCCCAGAGAGAGAGAGAGAGAGAGAGAGAGAGAGAGAGAGGGAGGCAGCAGTGGTCTCATTCAAATTACTATGTAAATAGTGTTGATATGCCAAATATTGATGGTTTCGGGAAAAAAAAAAAAAGATGTATCACATTTCAGCTAAAATAAAACTCTAGAATGAATATACTGAATATGTATAAAGCAGAACTGTGCCAAAATTGGTCAATGCATGATTCCATAACAGACCAAATAGAAAATAAAAGTTAACTCTTTGAATGTCGCATGGTTTTTGGAAGCTATGTCCCAGAGTGCCAGCAAACTAGATCATTTTTGACTATTTTTGAAAAGCCACAGCGTATTCTATGTTATAGTTATGGACACATACTATGGCTCATTTGAAAGGTGAGACTCTGAGCTCTCAGTGGGTGAAAACCGTTTATTTCTACGTGTCTCCATTCCCGAGAAATCCCAAGCCAAACAGTGGCTGGTTTTCATCAAAATCCCTGTTTGTCTTCTAGAAACGGAGATATAAGCCGCTTTAAGACAGACGTACATTTCCGCAATGTTCACGGCCTTTTTACAGAGGGAGCTTTTTTTTGTTGTGCTTTCTGAATTCATATGGCCGTATATCTACCACCGGAACCTTTCCTGCTGCCGACCTATGTTGCCGCCACAGCTGCTATGTGCATGCAATCGCTGAAACTGGCAATTGTCAGTGATGATCAAAGATTCTAGAACAGAGCTCTGTTCTACAATCTTTGGTGATGATCAAGGGAAGGTTCAGTTTTACCTTCCACACCCATGAACCAGTTGTTTAAACATAATTATTGGGTGTGATGAAGTGGTTAGCCCTTGTCAGAAGGAAGGAACAGAAATGGATGGCAAATGTAGCACAAAGAGGAAGATGTGTGTGTAGTGTTTTGATAAAATAGAGATAGACCAACATGCAACATTTGGCAATATTCAAATTACTAAAATAAAAATGTGCTCACATCATGTTTGTTTAGTTACCAAGGAAAACAAACTCTTCACATGCCAACAAACAAAGAAACTCCAAGGCACTCTTGGTTGAAAAAGTTTAAAAAGCCTTTATTGTTATGGCTTGGTCATATTAACCCTCTAAAAAAACTCAGACGCGTTTCGGCTACATGCCTTCTTCCGGGAGTTAAGCAGATTTCAAACAAGAACAGTTCCTTATGACCTAACAGTCCAATCAGAAGCCTCCATCTGGCAACTCAGGTGCACAGGTAACAGGTGTTAGTACACACAAACGACAGCAGATGTCATCATTTCCACTTCTTTGCAGATAAACTTCGTATATACGCAAAATTAATTCATGAACATGCACAACGAATAGGTAACAAATAACATTAAAATACAAGCAAAGTGTATGAATTACAGACACCCCAAAGGACAGAAAAAGCATCAGAGATAAACACTGAGGTCAAGTTCCTCATTTAATCCTGGATATTTGGTAGCCTGCAAGTTGTAAATCCAAAAAGCTTCCCGTTTATTCAGCTGCCTTTGTCTATTGCCTTTTCTCAAGGACTGAGGAATGTGATCAATCCCACAGGCCTGTATGGTGGATGGGTCACTGTTGTGGTGTTCCATATAGTGTCATGCCATGGGATAGTTAATTAAATAAATTGGTGTCCTCAGCGGTTAGAATTGTACTCATTTTTTGAATTTAGGCATTAAGATCAATTGTCAAATGATGATTTTGCAGTATATTCCTCTTTTTAGGCAACTTTAGCATGGTATCAAACATACAAGCACAAACACACACACACACACACACACACACACACACACACACACACACACACACACACACACACACACACATATACCCCCCACCCACACCCACCATCCCACACACACACACACACACACACACACACATACACACACACACACACACACACACACAAAAATCCCCTCCACCTCCACACTTATACTGAGAATGAAGAAGTGCACCCTGTTGTTGGCTGTCTCATCTGTGCAGTTGTGCATCCTCAGTTCACCTGCGGCTGTCCTACAGTCATGATCCTCTGCCTCCCCCTCCTCTCGGGATTGCTCCACCTGGTCCCAGGTCAGTTGAGGCTTTGGTGTATAGACTTTGTCTACAATAGCCTTCATTTAGTTACTAGACTATGTCTACAATTAGCCTTAATTGAGCTACTGCCAGAGATGTATGATTTGTCAGTTGTTGCCTTGGTCTATAGACTGTATCTACAGTAGCCTTAATTTAGTTACTATGTCTACAATTAGCCTTAATTTAGTTACTAGACTATGCCTACAATTAGCCTTCATTTAGTTACTAGACTATGCCTACAATGAGTCTTAATTCAGTTACTGCCAGAGATTCATCATTTCTGTGCTGTTCATGCAGATCCTGTATAAATGGAATAGCAGTCTTTGAGGTGTCCCATTACACACATAGAGTTGATGGACGTGGTGGTGGAAATTGGACGCTTCAGAGGGGGGTTAACCCTTACTTAAAGTGCAGCATATACTGTACATTTCCACCAGTGCTTTAAATCCACTTTATATACAATGCACCACACAGATCACTGTGGCTTTGTTGTTGCTGTTACCATTGTGATCTAGTGGTTGATCTACATCATTTAAAAAAAATAGGCTTAAAACGTTGCCTGATGCTATACTGATTTAGGCTACAAGCTGAAGAATGAAGTCTCTGACCTCAGCAAAGAGCAGGGCCCTTTCTGCCTTTAGTATCTCATCAGTGATACGTTCCCAGTAGAAATAGGCAGAAGGGGACTTGCAACATTTTCTGAAATTAACAGTAGTGAAAGTACAGCTACATAACTTTTCTTTGATGTAATACATGAGGCTGCAGACACACATAAACTAACATGCTTTGGAAAAATAGCAACAAATACTGTTTTGTATCAACTTCAATATTTATTGTATCATGCTATATTATATCATGTAGTATTATATTCATTTACTATATAATACATTTAAAAATGATTACTTATTGGGGAAGACTAGCACTACTCCTGCCTTTCTTTTTGCTGCATATTTGCAAATACAATGTCGATTAAAACTTGATTAATCTTTCAACATTTCATCTATAGCTTTGAGTGGAATGGGAAATTGTAGAGAGAGAGGGGGAAGCGAGGATTATCATTTCTGTTGTGCAAAGAGGATGTGAATGTTGATGTCTGTTGGGTTGACGATCAACCACTTAGTCTAGCATTCTCAGGTACTGTACAGTGACTAAACCAATCCAGTCGGTGACTGTGGAACTTGGAAGTGAAATCAATGTCCTCTGTGAATGTGACATGCTAATGCATATGAACTGAAGCCAGTGAAGGATTTGAAAATTGTAAAACGCACACCCACACACACACACGCACGCACACACGGATAAGGGATTTGAAACTTTCAAGCGCACACAGATTCTCGGAAGGGGGTTACATGGGAAACACCACGAGAGCTCAACAGTCCGTTTGTAAAAATAGTTTTAGCAGACCGGTATAAATCTTCTGAATGTGCACATCGCTCTCATATCTGTATCCACAGGTCACAGTGGAAACTAATAAGCCCATTTCACAGCATCCAGGTGTCTGCCTCGTTGATACTAATGATACACTTATCCGTTTCTACCTTTCTGCTGCATGCAGCATCCAGGTGTCTGCCTCGTTGATAGGCGGCATCTTGTGAAACGGGCAAATCATGAAGCTTTATACAACAATTGGGTTTGATGGAACTATTTACAGTCTCTGTTTATGATTGGGCAAGAGACTACAGCCGAACAACACCCGTGGGAATATCCATTACCAACCCCACGCTCACTCGCGCTATATTGCTTAAATAGTCCCATATGAAAAAGAAAGAGAAAAAACTTAAGCTGCCAGCAATGTGTTTTATATACAAAACTTTTTTTCCCTCATACAATGTCATACACAGATTTACTAAGGATCTTATTATGGTTTCACTGTCATATAAACATTCAGATAAAACATGGTAAAATTGTGTATGATTTGTCTATGTCTTTTCCATATGGGTTGGAAGCTTGTCCCATATAAGACCATTATAAGATCCTAAGTAAATCTGTGTAACCTGAAACATATAAAACTTTGTAAACTATAAGGGCTATATGACATGTATGAGGAAAACGAGAAAAGGGGCCACTTTCAAGAGTAAATCGTACAAGTTATAAAACACATTGCTGGCAGTACAAGTTTTTTCTATTTCTTTTTCATATGGGGTATCATATTCCATGACCATTTATAGCATTTCTGTCTAGCCTTTGGAGGGCAGACAGGAAGGCCACTCGAAGGCAGAGCTTTCATGATGAACTGCACCTACCCACAGGGCTATGAGATAAACACCAAATACTTCAGCAAGGTCGTCGATTCCACAGAAAAAGAACGCATTCGCACAAGCGAGCATGACACTGTGGTCAGTGTCGAAGGACTGTCTTTGTACGACGATACCAGTGGGCAACAGGTCAGAGTGACGTTTCATGAGGTCAAAACAGGGGATTCTGGGAATTATGTGATAGGCATACATATTCCATTACATCCTGATCCCACCTGTAGGTTTCAACTGGAGGTACAGACAGGTGAGTGTGTGATTTCGGATGTGTAGTGGGGAGTGGATTGTTTGTGTGTGTGTGTGTGTGTGTGTGTGTGTGTGTGTGAGAGAAAGCATTGTTATCCACTTACTTCATCCCCGATAGGTGATGGTAAACTGCAGAATGACATAAATTCTACTCATCAGACACCAGGCAAATCAAGGAAAGGAGGTATCTAACACACACACACACACACATCTAACAAATAAATCAGCTTTAATGTTCACAGACTTTGTTGCTCAACAACATGAATGCAGATTGTACTATTGTAAAACAGTGTTTATAGGATTCAGAATCCATAATGTTGGTGCTGTCACATACACGGTCTACAACATTCTCAATGCCTGCATCACAGTAGCAAGAGTCATAGCGCTGCAGCGTGCAAAAACATATAATTTATTAACGACCTTTTTTTATGTGATAAATAGCTAAATAGAATCATCCGGGAAATTGTTGAGTGAAAAGCCACACACACACACACACACACACACACACACACACACACACACACACACACACACACACACGTCCACACACACACACACACACACACACACACACACACACACACACACACACACACACACACACACAAAATCCCACCTACTGTACAACACTCTTCATGTTGTTCCAGTGGTATATCAATAGTGTGTTGCTATTCTTAGGCCTTGTTGGTCTGACGAGCATCCAGCAGCCTCTAGAGCTGACAGTTGGAGTGAACCTCACCACCCTGGCCAACAACCAGTCAGTAGGAACTGATGGAGTAAACAACAACCATTCAGAAGGAGTTGATGGAGCAAACCACCATTCAGTAGTAGATGGAGCAAACCACCAGTTTGGTGAGACACTCGAGACACACACACACACACACACACACACACACACACACACACACACACACACTCACACACACACATACACTTGTATAGACCCAACAGTACAAATGTGTGTGTTCCCAAAGCATTCAATATTTTGCAGACCATTAAGTTAAGATTCATTGTCATTTCAAACTCTCTGCGTCCATTATTACTGGCCACCCTCTAGGGACAAATGGAAAGGGTCTATAAGGCACTTGTCTGGGACAACTCACTGTCAATGTTTTGGGAACTTTTCTATGGTGGAACAGTTGATGACTGGCGACATTAGACAAAGTAGCACACTGAGAACACACAGGCAAGAGCACACACACACACACACACACACACACACACACACACACACACACACACACACACACACACACACACACACACACACACACTAGAGCCCTGCGCGGGACTGTTTTCTTCATCCCAATCCCGCCCGCATCAACAGAAATTCTGACCATTTCCGCTCGCACCCGCGGAGTGTGTGTTACAGTCCCGCCTGCACCCGCAATGTATATGTCTAGTCCCACCCGCTCCCGCAAAATTCTGATAATTTATGCCCGCACTGTAATAGACATGCATTGATTTTGTATCTTCACCCATCCCGCAAGAGAAAAAAACAGCTGCTTGAATAGAAAACAACTGTGTCATGACAGTCACAACAGAGCGTGCACGATGAACCACCAATGGAAGGCAAGGCTAGGCTAGGCTTTCCACTCCAATTATGCTCTCCATTTTATTGCTATGCTAAATCTCGATCCCGCAGAGTTTTTTTTCTGCCGCCCGCTCCCGCCCGCAGTCAAGTTCATGCCGCCTGTTCCCGCCAGATTTGCGTTGGGTCCCACGGGACTCGGCGGGTCCCAGTCCCAATGCAGCCCTCTAACACACACACACACACACACACACACACACACACACACACACACACACACACACACACACACGCCTTGAGCTGATAATTGTCTTGTGTGATGTTGTTCTCCAGAGTCCTGGTTCAGCCTCCCTATCCTGGTGTGTGCCTGTGCTCTGCTCATAGTGTGTGTGTTCAGCCTGCTGCTCTTCTTCAAACTCCACTGCAACACTGAGCGTGGTGAGCACAACACCGGTAAGGGCACACTAGAGTATTTACACACAAAGTGGTGTGTACTGTACAACCTACTGTTTCCATACTCATACACACACAACATACTATACACACAAAAAACTCTCCTTTCCCCTCTCTCTCTCTCTCTCTCTCTCACACACACACACACACACACACACACACACACACACACACACACACACACACACACACACACACACACACACACACACGTAAATAAATTAAATGCTCTTCTTGCTCCTCAGTCCCAATCTCACTGAGCTATGAGGTGAGACCACGGAACAGCCAAACGGTGAGTGTGATCGACTATTCTGGTGCTATTTTTTGTGTCTTACCTTTTTACTTTTAATGAAAACATTGTAGAGATGATTTTAAAAGTCGTCATGTGTGTTGTCTCTGGGGCCGTAAAAATACAACTGCAGTGTGGCATGTGGGTGTACTGAGCTAACTCATCAGTATTGCCACTTAACGTCAAGGTGTTAAACTGTAAAAAGTAATCTGTTTTTGCAGAGTAATTACATTTCTTTATTTAGACTCAAGACTCTGCCCCCTGTCCATCATTCAAATCAAATAACAGAGCCTCGATGTTTTACTTGTCTTTTTATTTGTTTGTTGTTTCGTTTTGCAATCAACACAGAGTGATTATGAGACAATGAACGCGGTCGTTGGCAATAACACAATGCTGTCCCCGGCTGCTGTGGAGAGTGCGGTGCCTTCAGAGAAGAGACCCTCCATCCCGATCTACGCCGAGGTCCAGCGTCGAAGCCATGTCTACCAAAACCTCCGCGCCGATA
>NC_084994.1:18757815-18870315 GCF_963854185.1 Sardina pilchardus | reverse complement strand
TGGCACGTGACAACGTTAAATACTTCTGCAGAGATCCATGTACACACGAGGATGTCCTTATCACATCTGATTGCCAGAATGACTCTCAACCAAGATTTTCACTGTTAGACCATGGGGATGGGGATTTTGTCGTCACCATCTCTAAAGTGAAGTTTACAGACGCTGGAATATACTACTGTGGAGTTGATCGCTCTATCAAAGACACATTTGAAAAAGTCACATTAAAGGTGACTCCTGGTGAGTTATACTTGTATTTCTTTGTATTGCTTTGCAGACATTTGGTTGTGATTTGTTTTTGTCATGGAAAACAAACATGTGAAAATTTGTTTACTATTAGAATATCTTACATTGACACACAAGACAGCACTGGCTATTGGATTGTATTTTAACATGGGCAAACTAGTACACACTCACACATAGAGAAACTTCCCATTAATGGATTCAGGAAGTGGTATTGTGGTTTATGAACAGGAGTGTTACCATGGTAACAGCCGTGAGGAGAGGCATTGTAGCCATGTTTAGTGATATTTATCATTCATGTCAAAATAGCAAATGAATTTGGAGCACACCCTAAATGCACCTCAGCTCATTTTCAGACTAATCACATGATTATATATCTTGCATTGATACATGTCCCTTTGATATTTTGCAGCCCAAACAACACAGCCTGTTGGCCCATCTATTACACAGCCTGGGTCCAGCACGGACCACGACGTGGAAGACAAAAAAGGTTAGTCTTTGCTTACTCAGTGGTTTCCTTCACATGAGTCAACGCATGATAAATGCTCACCAGTAAAAACAATATGTGCACTTCCACATTACGGGCCCTGTTTTTGACAGTCTGGAATGAGCCTATGTGCATTTACTGTAGGGTGTGTTCCAAGTTCACGTTTGGTATCTTGACATGAATTATAAGTATCATATTGATATGAATAAATGATAAAAGACGCAAGGTTCAAATGCAAGATGGTACTCTCATTAGTTTATTGGATGTTATACGAAAATCACATTAGTTAAAAACAAGTAGCATTTTTACCTTATTATTATGATAAGAGGTGAAGGGATTATGATAATGTGTACGTGTAATAACAGGGAAATCCTGCACCTTTTACTTCAGACCATTTTAATCTTGGTAAGTGTTGTTATTATTTTTCAGTGGCATTAAAATAGAAATGTGTTCATGTGCCTGACTTAATTTTTTCATCAACACACCACTAGATGGTTTGAGCAATGAAAAGGAAGATAACAAGTGTCTGTGCCCAAAACTGATAGTCACAGGCTACCGTAATTTCCCGACTATTAGCCGCGGCTTATACATTGATTTTGCAAAATTTCTTCCACTATGAGTTAATACAGGGGGGCAGTTACAGTTTTTCTCAAATGCTAAAACACAAAAGCCAATCCTCTAAACCAAATGACCAGTTGTCTAAACACATTTACTAAATATAGCCACAATTTTTCCATACCATAAACACATTTCACATGAAAGACACAATTCTCAAAACACAATCCTCCGTTCTCATAAATCTAAGCACATTTTTCCTTGCTAAAACACATGTTGCAAAACATATTCTCAAATGAAAGCTCATGTGATGCAAAATGCTTGCCACAGTCAGCAATAACTGAACACAATGAACACACCTGGCATCATTCATTACACACAACGACTCAAAAATGAAGACACTTGTTGCTAATGCGCACAGTGACTGTGGTGTGTGTGTGTGTGGTGTGAACGAAGAAAATAAAAGAATTTCACACCCTGATCACGTTTTCAAGAGTACTGTTGTGTGCAATAGATCTGGTTTTTGCATTGAGTTGTGTTACAGTAGTGTACTTGGATAGCCTAGAAATCTAGACGCGCCCTAGTGGCCAAAAATATTTTTGCCACTGTAATATGGTGTTAATATGGTTTTGTTTCTTTTACAGTTTTTCTCAAAAGCTAAAACACATTTCACAAAAGTTTCCTCCATGTTCCCCAATGTCTAAACACAATACCCTTTTCTAAAGCTACATAAGCACAACCACACCTTCTCACTTCAAAACTCAAACTTTCACACCAAAAGAGCAGCTCGAAACTTTCAAAAATGTAAACACTATACACACCATTACACACTTCAGCAAAACAATTGAAAACACAATGCTCAATTTGTGAGAAGGTTCTTTGTTTCATAACTGCCAATGCATAGAGTAACGGATCTTCTTAGATCTCTGCAGAGGATTAGGCATTTGAAGAGTTATTTTCCAAAACGCTATATCCACCATTTTACTAATGAATTTTCATAAATATATTTTTTACATTTTGTTTTTCAAGTAATCTCAGTGAAACTGTATTGGGTTATGTTTAGTTGCAGTAATTTATCTTTACTCAATAAAAACAAAACAACTGCATTTTTATTACCTGAAACACACAATTACTGTAAATACAGTAACATGATTTGTTACAGTACAGTAATGTCTATAAAATGGATTTATAGCGTTTTGGAAAAGAGCTCTTCATTTAGAGTTGTGAGTTTCATATCAAGAGTACAAAAATTCTCCAAGTACTAGCCTGACAAGCCAAACTACACAGAAAAGTATTGGCAAAAATATGTTTGGCCACTAGGGTGCGTCTAGATTTCTAGGCTATCCAAGTACACTACTGTAACACAACTCAGTGCAAAAAACAGAATCTATTGCACACAACAGTACTCTTGAAAACGTGATCAGGGTGTGAAATTCTTTTATTTTCTTCGTTTCGTTTCTTCAAAATTATTTTATTTTCTTCACACACACACACCACAGTCACTGTGCGCATTAGCAACAAGTGTCTTCATTTTTGAGTGGTTGTGTGTAATGAATGACGCCAGGTATGTTCATTGTGTTCAGTTATTGCTGACTGTGGCAAGCATTTTGCATCACATGAGCTTTCATTTGAGAACATGTTTTGCAACATGTGTTTTAGCAAGGAAAAATGTGCTTAGATTTATGAAAACGGAGGATTGTGTTTTGAGAATTGTGTCTTCATGTGAAATGTGTTTATGGTATTGAAAAGATTTAGTAAATGTGTTTAGACAACTGGTCATTTGGTTTAGAGGATTGGCTTTTGTGTTTTAGCATTTGAGAAAAACTGTAACTTGCATAAAACACTGTCCTACAGCTTAAACACAATGCGGCTTACAGTATATGCGGGAAATTACTGTATACAGTATTATCTTGATGATTGATTGTCATCTGTTGTACATTTGACTTCAGGTGATTCCAGTGAGGAGGACAATGTGGCCTATTCAAACCCTTTTCCTCGGATAAAATCAGGGCCAGTACCAAAGGACACATCCAAACAAGCTGAGGGAGCACCAAGTATGTGTCATTTATGCAGTCTGTGATGCCTATCTTTCTTATCCAACACACTTTTGGTCTGATTTAGAGAACTGCTCTGGGCTGCTCATTTGAGGGGTGCCATTTATTTGGCTGTTTGAACTCAAACATAGACAACTTTTAGCCATAATCTCAGACTACCTTTTATTACAACCTTTTAGCCGTAATACAATCTTTACGTCACTGCAGTCTGAATGGAATGGATGCTACTGTATGGTATATGTATACTGTCTCTGTGTGTGTGAATGTGTGTGTACATCAGTGTTAGTCTGGCTGTGGTGGTGTTTGTGTAGTAATGATGTGTTGTTGATGTTGTCCAGGTGGTGTTGTGTACATTGGTGTTGGTCTGGCTGCGGTGGTGTTTGTGTTGGTCCTCAGCCTCTCTATGTTCTACACACAGAAAACCAGAGTCAGGAAGGCATCAGGTGAGAGATCATCTTCATACACACTCTCAATCCTAATCATTGGGCGCAAGTTTAGCAGCATATTTTGACCAGAGCTAGTCAAACGCACAAAGTGGGAAGAGCCAGATGAATGTTAGCTAATAAAAGCTTAGGCTAATGCCGACCAAAAGCAGGGTTGAACAATACATTTTAATGGAATCATTTCAACAGAGAGGTCTCATCCTCTTCGGCAAAGTCCCTGCCATGACGTAGACTTGCTCTCCGTTATCACTTCTGCTTTGCCATGAAACTTGCACCCTATTGACTCATCATCATACAGTACTTGTTCGCTGCCTCATTCACTCATTATTTCATATCCCACAGCTCCCTCTGCTGGACATACACCCAACACTCGCTCCGGAAGTAATTACCAGGTAAGCCTGTGTGTGTGTGTGTGTGTGTGTGTGTGTGTGTGTGTGTGTGTGTGTGTGTGTGTGTGTGTGTGTGTGTGTGAGAATGCACTTGTGATGCATCAAGTCTAACAGGGGAGCTACACCAACTGAAGTGTTCCATTCGTGATGCATAAAATCCATTTTAGAAGATGGGTCTATTTTTTTCGAACGAGCGCACCACTGTCGTGTCTGGTGTAACTACTTCCATTGATTATAGTGATTACTGCTACAGCATACACGTTGTCATGACTCTACCTTCCCTGTGCTTATACCCAGGTCCAGTGTGAGTATGCTGAGATCACAAGCAGTCCCTGTCACCCCACCTCCAACCAAGCCCCAGCCAGCACAGGCCCATCCCCTATCTATTCCAATGTCCTGCCACCGTCCAATCAAAATCCAGACTCCATGGACTACTCCACAGTTCGCTTTGATCGAGATGAGGAGTCTCTCCAGTACGCCACTTTGAGATTCACTGACCCACCAGCAGGGGGATACAGACACCAGAGTACCTCCGGGTCAGTTATCTACTCCACCATCAACCTCTAGATACGAAGGCACGATGGATGTTTGATTTTGATACTACCTACTTCTGGCATTTTTGTACATCTATCTATCTATCTATATTATTATTATTATTATTATTATTATTTATTGTAATATTGTTGCTGCTGTGGTAGAAGTGGTGTATCTTTCCAGAACAGAATGATTTACTGAATGATTAATTTCATTGAAATTAAAATTTGATTATGGCAACATTTTACATGGTTCTCGCTAATTGCTCAGACATGTTGACAGTGCCACTGAAACAGTGAGGATGCACTAGAGGATGTTTGCCATATCACACTTTTTCCTTTTCCTTCTTTCATCGTTATTAATCACCTCTCATTATTTACCTGGTCCAAGGTACTGTATGTTATGCTGACCCCCAGTATGAACACATTAACAAGTACAAACGCGCTCTCTCTCTCTCTCACACACACACACACACAACACACATACACACTTTTTCTTTTAGAACATGTCTCAAAGTCCCACCAGTCACAGAGGTCATCATAGCATGAAACACACACTTCACCACGTCCTTGACTGACACAGACCCAAACCCCACTGATATGAAATGCCCCCTCAGAGCAAGCTTAAAGGGGCCTTCCAATCACTAGATCGGTCACAGTTTCCTCTAAAGTGGCTGCTGAGGAAGACTAAAGAGACGCTCAAAAATAAATACAAACACACATTCTGGATGCACAGCAGGTCAGATGAACACAGAAATGATGCTTTGGAACAGGATAGTTTCTGTCACCTTTGTTTCCCTGGTCTCAGGTGAGTCATTTTTACTAACTAATGGAATTCTATCGTTATCCCCTGTCCTGGTAATGTAAAATACAGCAGATTGAACACATAAACAGGTATAAACGGATGTGTTTTCTTTTACACCTCATGGCTTACCACTCATTCTTACATGCATGATGTCATTAGCAAAGCGCTTAACTAAAATTTAGTAGGCTGACCAGTCCACATTGGAAGCTTTGGTAACACTTTATATTAGGACACACACATTCACCATTAGTTAGCTGCTTACTAACATGTCTATTAGTAGCATATGTGGCATTACGGGGAATTTGCCTTAGACTACGCCACCCCAGAAATTGTCAGAGGCCCCAGGGATACCCCAAACACATTAACAGGTCACATAAGTTCGTTTGACTGAATGCGCAGAGACGTGGTTTACCAAAAATATAATATAATTTATTGACAAGTCTATTCCAGGCTTAAGCTTGTTCTAGGGAACTTAGGGGAGGGATGCAACATCCTCAACCAAGAGGCAAGTAAGTCAGAGTGCTCCACAATGACAGATCAAGCTGGGTGAATAGTATAAGTCACTAGGCACAGCAAAGCACAGCACACAGTACACACTTTAAAGGGGTTCCCCATTTAGCCTAAACAAGGAACAGAAAGAAATACATACAATACACTAAACAGAAACAAAAGTCTAAACACAAACAGAACACAGAAGAGTCCAATGGTGCCACAGTCCTTGGCCTCCGTTGTACAGCTCACACCTTCGGGACTGCGGGACCAAACAGGGAGAGACTGGAGCCGTCCAACCCAGTCTCTTAGATGGACCTCCCCGAACCGGCGTTGGCCCAGCACAGAGAGAACAGACAGACATCACAGAAACGGAAGACATGACATGAAAACCCGGAAACAGAACAGCCTCGTAGGTTGGCTGCCACCCGATGTTCAGGCCTGCAGAAGTGGAAAACAGGAAATACAATGAGCTGCAATAAATTGCCACACGATGACCGGGTTGGGCCAAAACTGGGACCTACCATCTCACATAGAATGTAGACAACCAGTCAGCGGTAACTCTATAGCAGTTTGTGGCCAGCAGTCCTTTACAGATCTACAGGGATCCAGTGCACAGGTGAGTGAATCTAAAAGCATGGCCACTGCTTCTAACGTAACCTTGCTCATTTGTTGCAGCGGCAAACAAATAGCCAACCTGGCTTGAAACTCAGGGAAAGAACTGGGGTGGCAGCCAACCAGTGCCCAGGGCTCAGACCTATGAGGACAGGTCTGCTCCCCACTTATAGAGCACCAGCAGCCAGTCCTGGTGCTAGCAATCAGGGCAACGAGGGGGAGGGGCAAGAGGAACGAGTCAATTGCCATAAATAATCATACCAATTAGTTAACCCTGCTACACATATTAGCCATTTGTTAGTCATTATAAGTCACTTATTAATACCTTATTCTGCAAGACCTTATTCTACCCTTAATATACCCTTAATTAAGAATTTCCCCTATGTAAGCTCCTAATTACCCCTTATTCATAGTTATTAAATAAGTTGTTCCATATGAATTATGACCTAAATATGCATGCCTCAGTATGGGGCTTGTGAGGTGGTAGTACCACAAGAACAGTTATTCACCCCTAATAATACTTATCAAAGATGGTCTATTTGAATGGAATTAGACACTAAACCACCAGTGCTTATAGTGTACAAATAACTCATAATTAAGTCTTTGTAATGCCAAATATGTTCCCTATTCTAAAGTTGGGTCATTGTTCACATCTAATTCACAATAAATTTGGCACTTATTAACCCCCATGTGTTCCCCAAATTAAAGTTGCCTCCTATTCACACTTATTAACTGTATTACAGCACGCAGTAGGCTACACAACAAGCAGACAGCCAAGTTGGCACAAATAAAAAGAATATCTCTTTCATAATGAATAGGAGATAGCAAGAAAGGCAACATTTGTATGCTAACTTTCTTGGCTCCTGAGTAATCAAGTCTCAACCTCAAAACAGTTTTTTTAAAGTATAGGGTCACATGGTAAAAAAGACATCCGTTGTGAATCAATCTATAGCTCTGCTGTTTGAGGTCACAGACTCAGAATGAGAAAATTTGATTCAACAAAGACCTATAGTTAACAGGCAGCTAACACTACAGAACGGGGTATAGAGACTCACTTTCAGTTTGATTTACCTAAGCCCCATTCAGTTAGTGTTAGTTGAGGGTTTGCTATTTGGTCGACTGTATGTTGTATTACATTTTCAGTTCTTTCCCCTACGGACAGCACTTTGCTCTTCCCTATACTGACCTCAAACAGCAGAGCTAAGGATTGGATCACACCAGAGTTCTCCTTTAGTGTGACAGTATAGTGTCAAATTAATTGTGAATTAATTGTGAACAAAGATTCAACTTTAGAATAGGGAACATATTTGCCAAAAAGACTTAATTATTAGTTATTTGTACACTATTAGCACTTGTGGTTTAGTGTCTAGTTCAATTTGAATAGAAAGTATTATTAGGGGTGAATAACTGTTCTTGTGGTACTACCACCTTACAAGCCCTATACTGAGCCATGCATATTTAAGTCATAATTCATATGCAACAACTTACTTAATAACTATAAGTAAGGGGTAATTAGGAGTTTACATAGGGGGAATTCTTAAGTAAGAGTCTAGTAAGGGTAGAATAAGGTCTTGCAGAATAAGGTATTAATTAGTGACTTATAATGACTAACAAATTGCTAATATGCTACTAATACATATGTTAGTAAGCAGCTAACTAATGGTGAATATGTGTGTCTTAATATAAAGTGTTACCGAAGTTTTCATTATCAAATGGATAAAAAAAAGGCCAGCAAGGCACTCCTATGTGGCACTCCTACACCTATGTTTTTTAATCAGTCATGGCTGTCTTTTAGGCGTAACATCCTTTAAATCTTTAAGCAATGAGAGTAACATCTGTCCTTCCCTTTAAAATGTCCACACTATCCCTTTCTGACTCTGGTCAATAGGGGGCACCAGAGGGTTCTTTTGTATGGTACAGACATCTAAAGTTTGCCTACAAAAACCTGCCATCTTTCAGATCCAGTGTCTTGCAGTTTTTCCTATGGGAAGATAACATCGGGGTTTTGAATAATCTCTCCTTACAAAATCTTGTGTGGAGTAAGTCTGAAATGCTGACGTTTTGCTGAACACACTTTTGTCCTCTGCCTTCGAGTGGGTACTGTGATCTTCGGCATGTTAAAATGGTCCTACCCTGAACAGTAACCACAAGGGGTTGCTGTCCAATCAGCTAGAGTGGTAAGATCAGTCAGTGAAGGAGTTTTCCTGTATTTACAGACAGAGTTCACCACAACAAAAGCTACCAAACCACATCCAAAACCCACTGATGAGAAACTCAGCATCAGATTTGCCACAGACTCCTACTGAAGTGGCTGTCAAAGAAACCTAAAGAAACACACACGATAAAATACAGACACACGTCACTATGAAGGATCATAGGATGCCTTGGAACTGTTTGTGTGTCTTTATCATCGCCGTCTCTCTGATCTCAGGTCAGTTGTGTCTCTAAAATTAATATAAAATAACATGGAAGAGGATGCCACAGATAGCTGCCAATTCTATGGGCTCTCTCTCAGTCTATGTCTCTCTCTCTCTCTATCTCTGTGAGAACACTTTCTTGTTGGGACATGGGTTTGTTGTTCAGACTTTGTGATTAAGTAGAAAGAAGAATCAGTGCAATTTAGGTTGGTATCATGCTAATTACAACAACACTAGCATGTTTTGTGTGTGTGTGTGTGTGTGTGTGTGTGTGTGTGTGTGTGTGTGTGTGTGTGTGTGTGTGTGTGTGTGTGTGTGTGTGTGTGTGTGTGTGTGTGTGTGTGTGTGCTTAAGAGGGTAAATAGGGGGGGGGGGGGGGGGCATAGCACCAACAGTAGCCTTGAAATTACGTATAAAGGGTGTGGACAGCAAAAAAACAATGAAGATATGTTTAGACACTGTGTTCTTAACCCAGACAACTAATGTGACATCACAATCATACTTTTGATTGTGAGCCATGGTCATTTCATAAACGTTACACTTTTTATTTTTTCAGTGGTGAGATGTGACACTGAGAAAAAAACATTAAGAGAACCTGTTGGAAAGAGGGCCATCTTTACCTGCCTGTATGAAAAAGAGAACAAAGACTCCCCCAAATACCTAAAGAAGAGAGAGCATTACGCCAGTGTCACACTGGTTAGATCTGATGGATGGAGGGTTTGGACAAAATACGGGCGTTACGTCTTGAAGGATATCAAAAACAGTGACAGGTTTGAGGTGTACATTTTGAATTTGACCCTCGATGACGCTGGAACATACCTGTGTGGAGTTGAGGCCGGAGGGGTCAAAGACGGACAAGAAACTCACCTTGAAGTCTACAGCGAAACAGGTATTTCCACTCAAATTCAATGAATTAAAGTCACAATTTGTCATTATAAATATTGTCAGCAAGAACCTATGCCTAAACATGTCAAAATGCTTACTCATAAAAGGAAAAAGGCCGCACTTTGCATATAAACATGTTTTGTGCACAGACACGTTTCAGCTTAGTGCCTTCTTCAGTGTGCAGTCCAGCCTTTTTCCTTTTCTGATTAAGCATATAAGTTTGGCCAAGCACTCTGAAAAGAAACACACGAGACTGAGTGAAGCCTGTTCCTACCATACAAATTATCTAAACATGTCAATAACCAGGGAAAATAGTATTAAAAAATTGTCAAAATCTTTTAATTAATGCACTTTTTTTTAATGTGGGTTTTAGAGGGTAAAGTTGTTACTAAGATGCTTTAGAAACACATATCCTGTTTCGTTTGAAGGTAAAACGACTGCAACAACACCACCACCATCATCAACAACAGCAGTTGTGCCCACCCTTTCTGCACTCTCAGATTATGGTAGGAGTATGGCAGTGTACTGTATGTAAAGAGGTGATAAAAAAAAGTCCTGTTTGGTAGAAACATGCATGTTTTGAAATCTGCTGCACAAAAGGGAAATATTGAGGGTTGCTAACTTCTTGCATAAATCGCCTTGATCCTTAGCAAGTCTTACTCTAGTTAGTTGCTATGACAGTTACTATGACAATGGTTTGAAAATCAACAGGAAGTGTAACATTTTGTCTCAGAAGAACACATCCAAAAATAGACCCCCAAACAACACTTTCAAAACCTCTAGACTGTGATGAGCTTCAGCCAACTTCCTGTGTATGTTTATCGTTAGGATGTATGTTTCCCTTTATGTGTCTGCTGCATGGGTTGTTGCAGAGCTTTTTGCTTATGTCAAAAAAAGAAAAAAAAGAAAGGGTGCAGACATTGTTTGATTGGATAGCAACACAAATATATGTTTTCTGAAGTGTTGCTATGGTAATGGTGTGTGTGTCTCTCTGTGTGTGTGTGTTTACTTTCTGTCAATACTGTCTGTAGACACTCGCTATGTTTCCCTACAAGCTATCACAGAAAGTAGATTATGTCCATGCTTTCGGTTATGTGTGGTGCAATGATTCTTGTGTTTTGTGCTCCTGTACACAGGACAGCTGGTGCTTATTAGTACAGGTGTGGCAGGGTTTGCAGTGCTGCAGATCATAGTCATAGTCATAATCTGGATGCTAAAAAGGAGGCAGAGACCATCAGAGGGTAAGTAAACAAATGTGTCCCTCCTTGGCTAATGCATTCTAAAGATGGAGGCCGAAACATGGCTGCACTACTGGCGACTTGGGCGTACGTGTTCTTGATTGACAGATTCTACACTTACGAGAATACTTTGATTTGTTGGTGGAAGTAATTGCACATGAATGAGCACATAAAGATTATTTTGCTAAGAATCAACCCAAACATGACACAATGTTTAAGTAGTTGTTACCACATGCACACAAAGACTTAGGTATGAGCCCCCCTATACTCTCTCTTTTACGTAAACGGACTGTATTTCTGTTTCATGAGCAGCCCAAGAACCATCTATACCAGTTGGGGAAAATGCTGAAAAGGTGAGGGAATGGCATTATGGGACAATAAGTATTTTACTGTTCTGCTATTGGACATCAATCATTAATTCCAATGTAATTCGAAGAAGGATTGTCTAACACACTGCATAACAGAAAACATTCCTGATGCTTTATTTATAATGATTAGGAGACTGTTGACTATGATGACCATCCACAAGATCCATACACCAGCCAGATGGATTCACCTCACTACAGTCCCAACACTGACCCCTACACCAGCCAGATGGATTCACCTAACCACAGTCTCAACACCACTGACCCCGACACAATATACAATGAAACAGAGCTAGACAATAGTGAGTATGATGAAATATACCAGAATTTAGAGTTTGACGAATCAGATGCAATTTATTAAGGCCTGAACTACAAACACCTGGTATGATGACACGCTTGCATGCTTGTAATAGAGAGCAAATTGTAAATGTCACCAAAGGAGATAAGTGGTACTGTACACTAGAAACACACACACACACACACACACACACACACACACACACACACACACACACACACACACACACACACACACACACACACATAAACACACACACACACACACACACACACACACACACACACACACACACACACACACACACACACACAGCGAAACCATCAAAGAAGAGCAGATCTCGGGGAAATAAATGAAATGGATGAAGTTTTTAACTGGAAGTATACATTTTGTATTATAATTTCTGTGGAATGAGTTTCAATAAAATAAGTCACATGAAGCAATGCATAGTGAATGGGTTTCTTTTACATGTGACTTGCTATCAGTGGTGGAACAACTGCACACAGGGCCCTGAGGCAGAGGTGGAAGAGAGAGACACACACACACATGCACAACTAAGAATTAAAAATTATTTGAATGATAACAAATATGCAAGAAAACGTAACACAGAATGCCTATATATTATTTAGTGTATTTTCAAATATTATTTTCTAAAGAAATACTGCAAACTTGAAATCTCAACAACATTTCTCATGATTCTCTTTTGCCAGCTCTTGTTCAAGGCTTTACCAACTGTAGCCTTGTTTGTTTGCAGCACATTGAAGTCACAATATTAGGTTATTACAAGCAGACTTCACTCTTTGCTTTGGAAATGGAAGCATGTAATGACATGATACAAGTGTTACATTTCTGTTTGCAATTAAAAGTGCATTTTGAGCCTGGTGACCAATTAGTTATCTGAGTGGACTGCATTTCAACAGGCATAACTAATTTGCAAACACTCATCAATTCTATTTTTGAAATGGAAAGTAGAAGGCTTGCTAATTTTTATGTTCTTAGTCATGTTAAAATCGCAGTGAGTGTAGCCTATGTGAAAGAGTCCTCTCCACAACCTGAGCTTATAAATGGTGAGACTTGATAAATCTGCCTTGATCATTTTCGTCTCTACAGTCACTCCAGCCCCCCTTGTGCCTTTCCACACCATGAGCACTGACCCTCTGTACTGGCGGTACAACACACAGAGAGAGAGAGAGAGAGAGAGAGAGAGAGAGAGAGAGAGAGAGAGAGAGAGAGAGAGAGAGAGAGAGATGCGGAGAGATAAACATAAACAGATATCAGCGACATCTCTCTGTCTACAACACACAGCCCCACAATACTGCCAAAGGAAAACATGCAAGGCAGCCTAAGCCTAAGGCCTAAGTTCTGAAGCCATTCCTACAGATTTGTCAGTCTAACACCCGCCTCAACATTCTAAGGCCTCACTTCCAGTACTCATGATACCCACAATATTGAGGAAGGAAAATATGCAAGGCAGCCTAAGACCTTTGGCCCAGTACTGCATGTCAGAGTGGGGTCAGAGAGAGTTCACTACAACAACAGCTCACAAACCACATCCTTTAATGGATCAAACCAAACACATAACACCAAGACTACACCAAGAGCATAAATTAAGCGTTTAAAGCCTACCTTACAACTACTGTACATTTTGGTGTTATCATTCCATTCTAACGGTAATTGCATTGTTGCCTTCGCCCAGTTCCACTGTATACTCGCAGAGAACTCCTTAGACTGTTTGCAATTGTTTGCAAATGTTTGCCGAAAACTCAAGGCTGGCGTAAAAATGTTTGCAAACGTTCACCTATGTTTGAAAATTTAAATGCACCTCTGATGTAGCGCCATAGAGAGTTTTGCACATTGTGTGATATGTTGGAGGGGGGTCAGACAGAGTTCACCACATCCTTGCATGGAACAGACCAGGCAAGACCACAACTCCGCTCAAGCATCAGATTGGCAGATATGACAGACTCATATGAAGTGGCTGTTAAAGAAGGTTGAAACACACACACACGGATACATGAGCTAATGAAGGACGGCAGGATGGTTCGGAATTACTTATGTGTCTTTCTCATCTCTGTCTCTGTGGTCTCAGGTATGTTGTCTCTCTAAACTCGATCAATATTAAAAAGCATAAAAATCCTGGCACAGAGTATTAAGACATGTCTGAAGTTGTTTGTGTCTCTTAGTCCCAAGGCGTGATTGGTGGAAATGTGCTCTACCAATCTGTTGAGCAGACCTACAAAGCATTAACAGACTGTTCAGAAATAAATATGAAGAAGTACATGTATGCTAAATTTAAAAATGTGGAATGAAGATGGTACATCTACAGCCCTGTTGCTCTCTCTCTCTCTCTCTCTCTCTCTCTCTCTCTCGCTTCCTCCTCCGTGTCTTAGTTCATGTTCTCAGTTAATATTTCTGACGCAGCTTTAAGAATATCCTTAAGAATTAACAGCTGAAAGTTGTGGGGGCTGTAAAAACAAGTAGTCCAGTTTAGTCATTGTCTTGCTAACACTGCCGAGGCAAAACTTGATAAAAGGTGATAAAACCACAAGCAGCTCCAGGTCGTGAGCTATGATAGTATCACACCTTCTGCTCTTTATTTTTCAGTTGTGTGGAGTCAGACAGACAGGATGAGCATACGAAAACCGGTTGGAAAGACGGCCATCTTTCACTGCCCATATGAAAGAGCATACAAAGACTCCCCCAAATACATGAAGAAGAGAGAGCATAATGCCAGTATCACACTGGTTAGATCTGATGGACGTCAGGCTTGGACTTATGGTTGGCGATGCAATTTGAATGACAGGAAAAACAGTAGCAAGTTTGTTGTGTCTATTTTCCGATTGACCCTCAATGCCTCTGGAATGTACGTGTGTGGAGTAGTGGCAGGAGGAGACAGAGACCAACAGGAGACTGAACTTGATGTCTATGATGAAACAGGTATTTGTCCATACAAAATGATCCCTGGTGTCGATCACGAACGTGAACTCACTAAACTCATAATTAATTCTGAACATGAAACAGACAACTGGCTATGCTTCACCTGTTGCTCAGCAACATTTTTAATTCTTCCTCTTTCTTCTCAAGGTCCCACCATAGTGAGATATGATAGCATAACATCATTTTCCAACAGAACAACAACAGCAACGAAAACAACAGTAACAACAAAAACAACAACACCTGCATTCATCACTGAAATTTTGGCTCCTGGTAGGCATGACAATCATTTTACATAATGCAAGTAGTTTGTACACAGATGTTAAAAACACTCACACACTCACACTCACACACACACACACACACACACACACACACACACACACACACACACACACACACACACACACACACACACACACACACACACACACACACACACTCAAGGCAAGACCTTCAAACTCACCTGTTCCCCAGGTTTTGGTGAGCTTCATTCATCACACAGGATATATATGGTTATATTAATGCTCTAATCGGAAATGTGATGCTATGGAATGCTATGCTATGCTATACTAGTTAATCACACTTTATGCAGCAATACTGTACTATCCTAGGTTTTGTTCTGCACCACATACAGTTCTGGCAGCAGCTATAGCACAGGTGTTGATAGGGATTGTCATAATCGGCATCAGGATGAGAAGGAAGACAAGGAGATCAACAGAGAGTGAGTCAAGTGTGTGCAATCACACACACACACACACACACACACACACACACACACACACACACAGACACACACACACACACACACACACACACACCTACTGTACACTCCCTACAGTAACACACACACACACACACACACACACACACACACACACACTCACCTACTGTACACTCCCTACAGTAACACACACACACACACACACACACACACACACACACACACACACACACACACACACACACACACACTTAACCATGTCACATCTGTTGCAGGATCGCTGGCCCCTCTAAGTCTGACATTAAATGAAAGAGCTATAGGCCTATTGCAGGTAAGGCTCATCTTCTGTGTGCTTCTTAGAGAGCCAAAGTATGTGTAATAAAAAAGGAAAAGACTCAGAATGGAGTTTATTTGATCAAAAATCTCTACTGTGGTTTAGTAGTGTCTGGTAGAGTCACTTTTGATGAGTGAATGCTGTTTTCCTTTTAAAATTACCATAACCACTTGTATGCTATTTCACATACAGTGACATCAATACACATTACGTAAACATTTTAGGTAAAACATATCAAAGGTATGCTATGCAGGATTGGCGATTTTATCGCCGGTTTCGCTTTCACTTTTAATTTTTGCTCGTTTGAATGCTTGCATATTTCTCTGCAGAGCTACCCCTACAGCTTTAGCGTGTATATTTTTTACAAAACTCCTCAATCGGTCAGTCTGCCATGCCTTTTCATGAGACTTTACATGACACTTCCTGGAGTAGAGCATGGGTGCGTGCCCAAGGATTCCTGAAGTTGCAAGCGTGGTTCTACGGCTATAGACCACTAGGGCGGCTGAAAAAAACATTGTTTGACCGGTAATGACTCATTTAATCATATATAACAGTATGAAACAAATTGATTAACTGAAAAACGTTGCATAGTATACCTTTAAGATCAAATTGAAAATACCCATATATTAATATTTTACAAAATATAATTCAACGTAGTAATTAATTTAGCTGACACTTTTATCCAAAGTGATTTACATACAGCATATAAATTATACTACAAAGGCCAATCTTCACAAAGAAACTCTGGGTTAAATGCCTTGCTCTGGGGCACAATCATTGTAAGCCAGAAATTGAAAAACAGCTTCTGGCTACTGCATGCTAGCCCATCTCCCTACCACTGCCCTGTGCTTAAAGTAAATATGGAAACCAAAATCAGGAAAAACATTAGTTGGAAACAAGGTGGACATTTAGGACACTTGTGATCATCTTTACCAAATGACCAGATACGAGACCAGATAAGAGACACTCTTAGTTTCCTACTCTTGTGTCTGTTCCCAGGACAACATTTATGCCCAGGACACACCCTCCACTCAGCTGTTCGGCTCTGATCTGACCCAACACTCCACCGTCAGCGACCTGTCCACATCTCACTCAAACCCCACCCTCTACCCTCCAGTGGCCAATCAGAGGCTGGCAGAGATGAACACAGACTCACAAGGCCCTGTTTACTCCCTTCTTATGCTTCCAGAGGAGGCCTGGTGAGAGGATCCCAGAGAAAGGAGGAAAATGCATAAATGAATAGTTTTAATAAATCTGCAGTCAAGTCTTTTACGCAATTTCAACTTTTCAACAACTCTTAAAGTACACCTTTAATATGCTAGATGATTGGATGTGATTTTGCGATTGACATCTATAACACAGTGTAAATGTGAAATGTGTTAGTCATGAGAGAGCTTGTTACAACTATGAGATAAAGAACATATAGTCAATTGTTTTACATAAATGTGCCACAAATACACATTTAGATTTACACAGTGCCATATCATATATTAAGTTGATATTTTGATGTTCTTTTCTACGGCATGTTGTGTACTTAGCTCTTTCTCTCTTCATTTCATATTATTTTATTTTAGATAATATGTTAAAGCAGTTAATGGGTGCTTGTAGTCCACCTCGTTCCCTGCCATTACCTCAGCCGCAAATGTGGACATCCCTGCAGCCCACCTTCAGAAGGCGAGTTGAACATTTAAAGATAGATTGAGAGTGTACAGCAGTTCATGAGGTTTATTGTTGAAGACTCATCACATGGAAACCTGTTTGGCTCAGTTTGTTAACCATAATGTGCAGTTACTGTATGTTTGTTATTAGAGATAATAATTATAAGAAAATATTAGTTAACCCTTTCATGCGCAACGTCCACATGCGTGGACAGTAACTTTATCTATGTTTTCTACTTATTTATCATGTTGATATACACCAATCCACTTCAGGGCAGTTTTAGTAGGTCCTTGGCAATATATTAACAATATGTATCATCTTATATTTGGAATATTGACTGCTTGATGACATCATCAATTCAACATGAGTGACAGTAATGGCCATATGCTGAATGCTCCAGGCATATCTGTAAAAAGCTAGTACTCAAGAAGGCAAAATCATGTAAAAAAAAATATTATGCTATACAGGAGAGTGTGTTGAACAACTCTATGTTTTCAGAAATTAAATCGGATGTAAAATGGAGTTTGTAGACCCTATAAAGCAACTGTCCACGTATGTGGACGTTGCGCAACAGAGGAGTTAAATGGCCAAAATTAAGATTTTGGAACTAGGACTTTTTTTTTTTTTTTTTTTTCAAATATGATTTTAATTGCTTTAAATTACAAAGAAACAAACATTTGGTAAACATATTTATAAATAATGACCTAATTACATGTGGTAATGCCAAGGTGGTATGGTAATATGGGGGTAGTAGAGGGTTGGGTGGGTAGTAGAGGGGTGGGTATGAGAGTACTAGAGGGGTGGGTGGATTAGTAGTAGAGGGGTGGGTAGTAGGGATGTAGTAGAGGGGTGGTTGGGTAGTGGTGGTAGTAGAGGTGGGTAATATGGGGGTAGTAGAGGGGTGGGTGATGGTCGGTGAGCAATAATGGGGGTAGTAGAGGGGTTGGGCGGGTAGTATGGAGGTAGTAGAGAGGTGGGTGGGTAGTATGGGGGTAGTAGAGGGCTGGGTGGGTAGTATGGAGGAAGTAGAGGGCCAAAGTTTCCACATTTTCTGTCATTACATTTTTTCTTTTTTACCCCTTTGTTGCGCACTGTCCACATACGTGGACAGTAACATAACTTCTATATTAAGCATATTTTTTAAAAATTCCAACTGATTTTCAATATTTGGCTCATATAGAGTAATAAAATCAATACTAAAAAAATCTAGACACTTTTTTTCATAATGCGTGCATGAAAGGGTTAAGATAACACCAAGGGTGAATATTTTTACAGTGTGGCCTGTGCATCGTGGTATATCTTCAGGAAGTCCTGGTAGTACAGTGCACACCCCAGCCACACCTCAGACACAATGCACCCATCAGCAGTCTCCGACCCTGTGTCAAACCTCCATGGCCTTCACGTGTATCTTATCAGGTTTACCCTTCAGCTTAGAGTTCATAACAGAGCATACTGTATATAAAAGTGCCCCAGACAGATAATTAAAGATATTTTCTGTTTATATAACTTTGGCCATGTACCTGTATGTTGGTGCAACAAATGTATACTGTAACAAAATTGTAAATTGAAAGGCTTGCTTACTTACTTAACCCTTATAAGCTCTTCGGGTCTGTGGGACCCGTTTTCAGTTTTCATCTTAAGAAAAGTGATACAAATAATTATTTTTTCAAACTGAGATTCATTGGCCTTAGCTCATTTTGTGTGAGGAACATAATTCAGAAAAAAAAAAAAATGAACCCCCCCTGCATCCCCCCCCTGCACATTTCTATTACATACAGGGTCTTTGCGGGTCTACTGGACCCGGGGCTATAATGTGTGGAAATCATAGGTCCTGTGTTATCTCATTTCCCCTTTTAGGTTTCTGGGCCTGTGTACAGTATGTGTGTGTGTGTGTGTGTGTGTGTGTGTTTGTGAGAGAGAGAGAGTGAGTGAGTGAGGGAGAGAGAGAAAGAAAGAGAGAGAGGGAGAGAGAGAGTAAAGCAGGTAAATGGGCCCTTAGTGTGAGCCACCAGTGCAGTTCCCGCACAAGGTTGCAACATTGTTACAAAATTGGAGCACCCAACCCTAACCCAACCCCTAACCCAACAATATCTGCACCCATATTCCCACACATTTTACCATCTGTCCTGCGGGAATGAATACCACACAAGATGGCAAAGCGATTCTCAGTTCAGACTGCCTTAGAATTGATACTGGAAGAGACAGGGGGACTTGAAGATGATGCAGAGGAAGAGGTTTCAGAATCTGAGGATCATGGCAGATGTAGTGAGAAAGTTCAATTTCTAATAAATAATTCACTATAGTTCTGGAAAAACATCCTTCATTTGTACATTAGTTGATCATTGTCCAGTTATGGCTGTTTTAGGATGCATTTCCTAAGTTTGTTGCATTTGTGCAACAAAAACGAGTAGCACTTCTGTGCATAACCATGTGATTTAACAAAGGTAAAGGCAACAAATGTAACAAATGTTGTTTATATGACTTGCAAATAGGTTGAAGTAAACATCTGCTGAGAATTTTAACAAAAAAAGTAGAGATGTCCGATATTGGCTTTTTTGCCGATATCCGATATGCCGATATTGCCCAACTCTCAATTTCCGATTCCGATATCAGCCGATACCGATATATGTTTTTTCCCCCCCCTCAAAACTCATTTAGGTACCTAACATCACATCTCCTATTGTAGAATTAACACAACATCCTTAATGTTATTGTGATGCCCCACTGGATGTATTCTTGAATGCAACAAGGCTGTCCAAATTTTGTCTATGCAAAATAAGAAAAATACTTCAACTTAATGTAGGGAAAAAGTGCCATGTTTATTTTTTTAATTGTTTGAAACAACAGTTTGAATTACACTCTCCCTGTCATTCACAGATGATAAAACATTGTAAGTAACTGAAAACTATGTGCAACATAGCAGCATGTAACCAACTAAAATAACAGGCATGGTGACACCATGCATGGTGTATGATGGTGTATATGACAGGCTACTATTTTTCTGTGTTTCTTAACTAAAACTTATCACTTTAATTGAATGAATCCACACAATTGCAATGTGGCAACTATACTGCACAATTTTGAAAACTGCGCTTTTGTTTGAGCTACAAAAAAGCAGGTTTGAGGTGGGGTACAAAATGAAACATTTTAAAGGTGTACAAATCTAAGCAGCCTGAGTCCCTAGCCCATTGCTCGGGCTAAAGCAATCATTGAAATTATAAACTGGGCTCAATCAGCACCGCTCTACATGAGCAACAACAAAGATGTGGTAGTGTGCCATAAGAACAGGGAAGGCACAAAGTTTCAGTCCAGACCTTCCAGAGTAGTAAACAAAGTCCTCCTTTAGTATTAGTCCAATGAACAGGGCTAAAAGACTGACTGGCCTTCATAACAGGCCTCACAATCATTGACAATATAAACATTCACACTGGGCTCAATCTACCCGGCTCTTTCAAAGAGTAACAACATGAACGAATATTAAAACAAAAAAGGCACAAGTAATAAAAACAGCTTCAGTCCATACCAGTAAACATAAAGTGCAACAAATGAGGGTAAAAAAAAACTGATGCTGATTTGCCTATATGACTGGTCTAATTTTTTCCCTTGTCCATATCTGTGAGGGGTAGATTTTTCTGAATGAAAATGAGCATCTCTGCATTGTTGCAGTGTATGCGATTTCTCTTTTCGTCTATGACATGGGAGACGGCGCTGAAGAGCCGCTCGCTGTCTACACTGGTACAGGGCGCAGTGAGGTACTTGCGTGCAACTCGGGCAAGTGCAGGGAAGCGCATCTGGGTGGAGCTCCAGTACTTGAAAGGGCAGGCTGTCTTGAGGATGGTGACTTCTCCCAGGTATGCATGAACCTAAATGAAAAGTAAAACAAAAAAACAAAACAAAAACAGAAAAGTCTACTTACTTCAAAGCACTACAGGCATATGTTATTTGATTAATTTTCATATGAAGCATTCAACAAATCTGCTGGTAAAGTTTACTCACCTGTGATGCTGTTTCGCCTGTAGTTGCTTGTGTGGCGACATCATTCTCTGTGAGGATTTCTTGGTACATGTCCTGCAGGCTTCCTTTTGCCTTCTTAGGTGGGGGGTCCTGGTCCTCCTGGCCTGGATCATCTGCACTGGCACCAGCAGCGTCTTCTCGTTGACCATTGCCCACACTGGCCATTTCATCCACAACTTTCAGCAGCATATTCCGTGCTTCCTCCTTCTTATCCGGGTCAAAATAACGGTCTTTGTAGCGAGCATCAACCATGGTTGCAATTGCATAAAGCGGTTCAGTTTGAACACCATCAAAGCGTTTGCTGACCGCTTCCAACAGCGCATGTTTGGCAGTTTGCACACCTTTGTCAGATTCATCCGTCTTGGCAAGCAGCCGCGTGAGGGACACGACACCAGGGATAACATCAGCAGCAGTGGCCTCTGCACAGCTGATGTCCCTGGTTAGCTGCTCAAAGGGTCCCAGGAGGGTGATCATCTTCTCCATTATCCCCCACTGGCTTGCTGTCAATGTTGTGGGGAGTTCATAATCAGCAGCATATGCACTTAAAGCCCTCTTTTGTTCCACCAGGCTCTGCATCATATAATAGGTGGAATTCCACCTGGTGGAGACGTCTTGTTGCAACTTTTTAACGGACATATTGAGTTCTTTTTGTATGTCTTCAAAACGACTGCAAGCAAGTGGTGAGTGCTTAAAGTGTCCTACCACTCGCCTCCCCACCGCCAGGGCATCTGCAATACTGCGCTGAGTGAGGGCACCTCCATTCACTGCGAGCTGTAGAGTATGTGCCATGCAGGGCAGACTTGGGACACCAAACTCCGACGCAGCTTTAGCCATGTTCCGTGCATTATCTCTGACCACTACGTGCACATTCTCCTTGGGGATTCCCCACCTCTCGAACATCCCTTCAAACGCCGATGCGATTGCTTCTGCTGTATGAGACCCGCGGCACTCTTGGGAATGAAGCACAGCCTTTTTCAGCGCAAAGTCTTTATCTAGCCACTGAGCAGTCAAGCTCAACATGCTCACCTGACTAACGCTTGATGACCAGATGTCGGTCGTGAAGCTAATGTATACAGCATCAACAATTAGCTTTTCGACGTGGTTGTAAACAACGCTGTACAATTCCGGTAAACACACGTCTGTTAAATACCTGCGGTTGGGCATGGTAAAGCGTGGCTCGAGGAACTCCACAAGTTTGGTGAACCCTGCGTCTTGTACGATCGAAAAGGGCTGGTTATCCAGTGCAATACACTCGATGATTTTCCGATTTATGGCTTTTGCCCTGGGATGGTCCTTGGCGTATTTCTGTTTTTTCTCGGTGCAATCTTTGAGCGTCAACTGAGTCTTTTTCACTGCCACCGCTGCCTGGCCCTGTTGCTTCTTCTCATTGCTTTGGTTGACAAATGCCGCGTAAATCTCTGGATGATTCAGCTTGAGGTGGTTGATTAAATTGGAAGTATTGAATGAAGACGGTTTGGTTCCGCCTCTCGGAACTGCCGCTTTGCAGTCATTGCAAATTGCGAATTTAACATCCGAAGTACACACTTTAAAATAATTCCAAACCGCAGACATAGCGTTGAAACCATAGACAGTAAAAGTGAAACAGAGCGAGCAACTTTGTTAGGGCAGCCATCCACGCGTGTTTGTTTGTGAGTTTCAAGACGCAGCTTGATGAGGTCATCAAGACTCATCACCTGTGCGCCGGTAAACGCTTCAGGAGCGCATAGGGGTGTAACGGCAGGGTTATTTTATCGGTTCTTCTAAGGGCAAAAAAATCCGATACCGATATTAACAGATATTACATTTTATGCTAATATCGGGCCGATACTATCGGCCTTCCGATATTATCGGTCATCCCTAAAAAAAAGGTTTTAATATGTTGGATTAAAGACCCCAAAATGCCATGGGTCTACCAGACCCGGCAGGACCCCCTGTGTAACCAAAAAACGAAGATCCTATAAGGGTTAAATAGACGTTGAGTGTGAGTGAAAAAAAGGTGAAGATGCAGGTCTTCTGTCGGTTGCATCAGAAACACCTGCAGCCCACTGGGATGACCTGGAAAAGAGGTAGTAGCATTTTATTGTGGGCAGCCTAAGCACACCTGTGTAATCATGTTATGTAATCAGCATCTTGTGAGGTGGATGGATTATGTCAGGAAATGAGAAGTGCTCACTAAAGCCTACCTTACACTGACAAGATTTGGGAAAGATTCTTGAAAGATTGTAGTCTTTTAACTAATGCCCCTCATTCCGACTTTACTCAAAAGACTACAGTCTTTCAAGAATCTTTCCCAAATCTTGTCAGTGTAAGGTAGGCTTTATACAAATTTAAACAGATTTGTGAACAATAATTGAGAGAAATGTATAAAGATAAAAAGCTTTAGTTCACAAACATAAATAAACAACATATTCAATGTTAACTATGGAATTTATTTGAACCCTTTATCTTGTGAAGGGAGATGCTGTGTTTGAAATCATATTTCATTGATAATGATATATTTCATGACATGACATGTTGCAAAGGTTTTTTTTCCCCCCTGAAGGCTCTTTAGCCTAAAACCCATACAAAACGTGGTGCATTTATCACAGCGGTAAAGGTAGTTCCACTGTGCCACCGGCCAATTATCTCTCTCTCTTTTCATGAGGGAACAAAGTCCTTTTTCTTATCATTATGAGCATAGATCATGACAGTACAAAGTCTTCGCGTAGAGAATAGAACATGTCTATGAAAGTATTCTCTTCAACGTATCTCCCAGTAAGAAGATCACCAAGTAGGTAAGCCAAATAAATAATTCAAGCTATGGACTGACCTGAGAAATTAATTCTTGTAATTGCTTCGACAGACAATGAAGTTAAGTTCATGTCTGCACTTTTGGAACTTAACTACATAGATAAGGATTGTGACTAAACATTGACTAAAAGGAAAATAAACAATACATGACACAATTGTGTAAATTAATTTTGCACACCTGTTTTTAGAGACTTGTATTTCCTCTTATGACCATCTATCCTGTCTGTGCTAACAGTAAAGGAGAAACACCACGCAGTGAATAGTAAAGAGTGAACACCCAATATTGCATGTTTAGCTTTAAAATGAATACATCAATAAATAAACAATTGACACTCTTATGTGCGATTTTAGGAACTCTACTGTATGATGAATAAAAATGAAAATGCACAATCTGGACATTTTATCTCAGCCTCACAGGAACGCTATGCACCTGCAGATAAGAAACTGGGCATGAGCGAGAGGAAGAATTTAGGGAGGTTTCGACCAAGGTCATGCTGACTTGTTTTAGACTACACTGTGCTTTTCTTTAATAAAAGAACCTTATTGTGTCGAAGAGCTCAGAGACTAACCTGACTTTTGCCAGATCCTGTAGTTCGCTGTCTGCTTCACACAAGGATCTGGGACTTCTCGATAGGAGATGTATTTATGAAGGCGGGTCCTTGTAAAACATCCTCGCATGTGATTTGATAAACCACTTGCCTGTTATCTTGAATGACGTGCTAGGCTTCTTCAAGCTCTTGCCAAACCCGGTCGGAAGAAGAGTAAAAACATCCTTGCCACCAATAAATGTCTTCAAAACTATCCTCTGTTAATCTTTTAAAGAATGAATACTCGATAGATTCGACAAAACGGTTGAAATAGCAGAATCAATGTCAGCACAAGACTCCTCGCTGCGTGCCGCCATTGTTGTTTGAATCTAACACTCGCTTCGGCGCTCCTGATTGGTTGCTCATTTTTTGATCACTGGAAGGGGTTTGGATTGCCCTCGCGTCCAGACCCTTGTGTGGAGCTCAGCGAAACGCCTCTGGTGGAGCATGGCGGAACTACAAGGGTCTGGCGAGAGTCAGGCTACTCAGAGACTGCTTTGGAGAGGGGAGACTTCTCCTCTCTGGTCACTCTCACCTCTCGGCAGGGAGTCGTTGCTAAAACCTATACTACTTGTTTGTGGTTCTTGTGTCTTATAATATTGGGAAGAATTTCCTGACATTCCTCGGTCCTTCGAAGCCGTTTGCCAATACATCCAAGATTCTGGGACTGATAGTCGAAAGTTGAAGACTGTGGCCACAGCCCGCGGACTAGGACCGTGGAGGAAAGCCCCGCACGGTGAATTCCGTGCTGCCCAGCCGACGGCGACCAGCCCCTGGACTTTGATTGACGGCATCCGAACAACAGAGCAGAACCATAACAGTGTGAGTATAGTTTTATATGCCTAATAGTCTGAGACTATTTCTAAAAGGGAAAAATCGCATTAAGTTGCTGTTCTCTTATACAGCTGTCAAAAAAGATAAAACTTTCCAGGAGGATCGAGTCCCGTGGGCTCGAGTCCGGCCTGAGGATAAAAGGGGTCCACGACCGCCTTAGTTTATCTTTAAACAAGGGGGCCTGAAGTCCCGCCTGAGCTGGGACGCATCCATACACCAAGCCTTGCATCACCCTCTGAAGACCATGCATACCATTGTATACTTAAGTGTAATATTATCCTAAAATGAAGGAAATAAAAAAAAAGGGGGGGGGGGATTGCTTGTTGTAATATGTTGAGACATTCACTTCTTTATGTGGTTGCCATTCACGAAAATGGTCATTCATGTGTCAAGCCAATTCAAGCCTTTTTTGAGGGTATTCATACTCCTTCCTTGAAGGATACTGATATCTCCTGTTGCAAACAGAAAGGTATTTGCCATTGAACAAAATGTGATGCACACTACTTGCACTATTTTTTGCACTTCTTACATTTTTTGACAATTTTAGACAACCTAGTAATCAATTTCCACATTCCAGACAAACTCATGAGTTTATTGTACTATAGTGCTCACTAGGTGCAAAACTCAACCGGGTCTGTGTAGACACTAATTGCATTAGCAATAGCAGCAGGTTCAAACACACCTGGCTTCACCAGAAAATAAATGAGTATATTAGAGCCTTCCGTGCATAGAGCGGATTGCCACATACTGTGAGGTTGGCTGCCTAGAAACTGCCTTTGGCGTGAAGACTGCCTAAAACTGCTTTCTTAATTTTTTGTAGTTTTTATTCATACGCAAAATGAGAGCTTTCCCTAAATCTTGACCCCATTCACATAGAGGGAAGAAGGGTTTAATAAGTTCTATGAGGTATATGTGAGAACACATGACCACAGACACATGGAGGACAGGAAGTTGGAGGAATTCATGATAAGGTATAAATAATGGTGCATTACTGATCACACAGACTGATAGAAACATGGACAATCAGATGAACATGATGAGCTTCTGCCTACTCACTCTCATCGTAATGATAGGTAAGGTCTTCCAATACATCCATTCATTGCTAGCACACCAGGTCATTTTTGAAAGGTGTTTCCTAAAGTGTTTGTATGTAACACAGATATGTGTGAATAAGTTGATTTGTGTAACTCTCAACCATACATTATGTATATGGTAAAATGAATTTGCTGACCACTCCTTTCTTTCTGTCTTTCTTTCTTCCTATTTCAGTTCTACACTTTGGTCATTGTGATGACCTAAAAACAATCTATGGCTGTGAGGGAGGCTCCGTGGCCATCAAGTGTCCATTTCAGAGAGAAGGACGATTCATCTCAAAGTCGCTCATGAGGAGTCTCGTCGGAGAAGACATGCAGGAAGTCATTCGGTCTGATGGTCGTGTAAGACGGACCCGTAAGGGACGAATGTTTCTGCTGGACAAGAAGAATAAAAAGAACATCTGGGTTGTGATAATCAGTGACCTGAGAGTGGAAGATGCTGGGACATATCAATGTGTGGCTGGTGACCGTGTGTTCAAGCAAGTGAAGCTCAGCATGGGTAGGTAACACCTTTTCCACGCACACACACACACACACACACACACACACACACACACACACACACACACACACACACACACACACACACACACACACACACACAAACACACACACACACACACACACACAGTGAAGCTCAGTGTGGATAGGTAACACCTTTTACACAGACACACACACACACACACACACACACACACACACACACACACACACACACAGTGAAGCTCAGTGTGAATAGGTAACACCTTTTCCACACACACACGCACACACACACACACACACACACACACACACACACACACACACACACACACACACACACACACACACACACACAGTGAAGCTCAGTGTGGAAAGGGAACACCTTTTACCCTCTTATGAAGAGCGGCAAGATTATTTTTCTGACAGGTAGATCAGGTCCCTTTCCACAGGTGTATTAATAAAGCACCATGCAGTATGCATTGATAATCAAGGTACCTGATGAAACACATGAATACGTCAGTGGCACGCCTCTTTACGCAGAGGACTCGATTCCCATTTTTGCTCCGCCTTAACAATCGTTGGTTTCAGCCATTGATATTAGTAAAAAGCTAGACACCGCATTGCTCGACGAGTTCTATCAGGTCGCACCCGTAAACGCAGCCATCATATTGCTGGGCGCAACATCTTTACGGTTTATGGGCAACACTTGCCGGCAATCAGAGACACCTGACTGATTTCCAATCAGAGGCACCTGTTTCTAAAATGACCTCCAGGGATAGTTGCCCACATTAAAGGCTGGCTTACATTGTACAATTTTGGTCTGTTTTAAAAAGGAAGTCTTGGGAGTTGCAGTAGAATCACGGTGGGCTCCCGTCATCTAAATCGTTTAGTGTAAGGTGCCAATCTAAGCGGTTTTAAAGGGATAGTTCGGATTTTAAGACACGAAGTTATATGGGTTCCCTGTCAGCAACGTTGTGCATCAGCACTGACTTACCCCCCGACAGCGTCCTGTGAGCCGAGATCCAGCCGGTTTTTGATCGTTTTTGATGCCGGACTATTTTCTTCAGCAAGTTTCTGGGGTCACGAAAGTAAAGTGTTTTTCTTCTCAAAACCATATGCGTTCAACAGAGTGATATATTTGCACCACGAAAACGTTGTCCAGCTGTTAGTAGCGCGCAGTGATAGGAATCGCGAAAAATAAGTAAGTGATAACGAGGTTTGAATTTTTCCTGGACAACGTTTTTGTGGTGCAAATATATCACTCTTTTGAACGCATATGGTTTTGAGAAGAAAAACACTTTACTTTCGTGACCCTAGAAACTTGCCGGACTACTTTCTTCAGCATCAAAAACCGGCTGGATCTCGGCTCACAGGACGCTGTTGCGGGGTAAGTCAGTGCTGATGCACAACGTTGCTGACAGGGAACCCATATAACTTCGTGTCTTAAAACCCGAACTATCCCTTTAAGGCCGTCGGAGTCAGTTTTTTTCTAGTTTTGCCATTACGACAATATTATCGGAAGTCTTTTTAGTCGTGGCTCATGCAAATAGTGACGTGAACATTAAACACATGGACACACCTGTTTAGGTGTCCGGAACTACGTGCCATTTCATTCTATCAGCAAATCGCTTTATGATTCATCTCTACAACAATCTCTGATGGCGACATTTTATCATATATGGCTTCTGCTGCCCTTGTCTCACTATGCCACAACTATTCTTGCCACTAGAGGGGGTAACTGAGAAAAAAGATAAGCATTCCAGTGACTCAATAAATGCTGCCACTAACCTAATAATGAAAATTAATCTTCCAATGACCCTACATGACCAGCCATTATGTAAGGGTGACTCAAACAAACAACAAATTAAACATGCAAGTGGTCAAACATTTCCAGGCACTAAAAGGGATGAAAACAAAGGAATGTGAGAAGAAGTGTGATAATTGTGATAGTTTCCGCTCCTACTGTACATTGACTAACACTTGATCATGACTGACATTCAGCAAAAGGGAGGCTTACACACTTTTCAACATTGTAGTGTTACAATGACATATCTGTCTCTGGTTCCATCTCTGGTGTCTCGGACCATACGATTATTGAATGCATTTTTTGTTTGATAATCTCTCCTGCGTCCTCTGAGAAAACAACCGTTACAGGTTGTAAAATCAGGTATTTTGACCGCATGCTTGCCGCCTCTTTACAGGCCTCACCCCAGTCTGATTTGTCACGCTCTCATCGCTGGACTCTCTCTCTTCTTCTCCCTCTCTGGGCCCTCAGCTCTCCCATTTCACCAATACTGACTCACTATGTATTTTCTTGTGTTTTCTTTGTTTGTACTGTATTTTCCCTCCTATGTAAAATAACCTTGGGTTCGAGAAAGGCGCTATATACAGTAAAATGAACTTATTATTAAACTTATTATTACATTCTCTTGTTAAAAAAGAATGACCACTGCTTGAACTTTTAATTAAGCTCTCTCTCTCTCTCTGTCTCTCTCTCTCTATCTTTTCCATTCTCTCTCTTTAGCTGGGGACTCTTCTCACACTGGCCTTATTAAGGTCACAGGTAAAGAAGGAGGCAACGCTATCATCAACTGTCCATTTTTGCGAGACTACAGATTTGCCCCAAAGCTTCTAGTGAACGGAAGCTTCAGAGGTGCACAGGAGGTCATCCGGTCCAATGGACATGCAGATTGGATCCATGATGGGAGAGTATCTCTGCAGGACAAACGGGGCAAATGCATCTTCACTGTGACCATCCGTGACTTGACCCTAGAGGATGCTGGGATATATCAGTGTATAGCTGATGGACGTGTATCAGCCTATTTTAAACAGCTGGAACTCACTGTAGGTAGGTAACAACACCTACATACAACCACTCCATGGTTCTACATGGATTATCTTTTACGCAGGGAAATGTTTCTAGATGGATTATGTCTTACAAGGGGGACATGGCAGTTATTTTTTTCTGATCTTCTATTTGCCAGACCTTGGTCATCAACCGGACAAGATTACATCTAATGAAGTGAGTGAAAAACCTTATGGGAAATTTTTTATTTTGATGTTTAACTCACACACATAAACTGTGCAAAAATACATGTTGAAAAATGATATCTTAAATCTGATGGACATCCATACAAAGAATTATGTGTCATTCACATCTAGGACACCACTTGATGTGCCAGACCATCTGCAATGGACACAGTCCGACTGGATTGATCAACCAATACGGAATTCGATGCTTCAAACTAAAACAAGCAGTATACTGTATCTTGACCAGCAAATTAAACATTTGCCACAAAAAAGAAATGTTTTTTTTCTTAGTCATATTTTGACATCACTTTGTCTCCCATTACCTCATTGATGTTTACTCATTATGCTAAGACTGAAATACTTTATAGACACATTAAAGGAACAATTCACCGTTTTTTTTCATATTATACTACGTTATTCCCTTACGTTGTCCCATTTCTAAGCAGGTAAGAGAGATAACTATATTGTGTGGTGGAATAACACTGGGAGCACTTAGACTTTGCGCAGTAATATCCTCACTCCAAAGTGAAACTGAAAGTGCAAGAGTGAGGATATTACTGCGCCACACAATATAGTTTTCCCTCTTACCAGCTTAGAAATGCACCACGTTTTATTTTGTCTCACCATACTTGGTCGTGTAACTACTCGTGTAACTGTATTTTAGTAGGGAAAACATGGAAGTATTATGGAGCTTTATCTATTAGCTTTGACAAAAAAACATGATCAGCAGATGGCGACAAAGCATTTTACTTGTACCTGAAGAGGCGTTCTCTTGACAATCCCAACCTTCATGTCTCTGGACAAAGCTGTGTGCAAACTGCAGGATTGTCTGAATTATACATCAGATAACAGGATGTAAACTCGACATAGTGTGGTGGTAACAGGTTTAAGCGAGATGTGGCTTCAACAAATGCCGCCCATTTCCGTTAACTCAGAGTGAAACTCTGTTTCCTGAGAACTGGCATTACCAGTGACCAGACAGTCATAGAGATAGTGATCAAAAACACACGCACACACACACACACATCTGCAACAGAGACAGAGAAAAGATGGATGGACAGCAACAGTGACCATGGAAGGCAAAAGAAAGGGAACGGCAGAAGGGCCCAGGGCCATTGTGATGCGAGTGGAGTATTGAGGATTCCAGGCACTGAGAACAGTAGCTGACACAATAGGATTTCCAAAAATGAGGGCCTCGCTTGCCAGCATCTACTTCATGGGTAAGATCTTTAGTTGTTGTTGTTGTTGTCTGACATCAACAGTGGTGCTGGAGTATACAACCCCTGCAACTTTGTGGATAGCAGGTGGTCCTTTAATCAAGTTGAAATGAGAGAAGGTCTATAGATAGATAGATAGATAGATAGATAGATACTTTATTGATCCCCACCAGGAAATTCAAGGTCCCAGCAGCTTAAGACACCACACACAACATAAACTACAATGTAAACAGGATAATACAAAGCAAATTAACAAATCAACATGACTAAAAAGAGCAGTAAAATGTACTAAAGATAAAGATGCGCATGAATGTACTGAGTATTGGTACTGTGATCCAGTATGATGTGTGTGTCAAGGTGGTAGTGCAGACAAGTCCAACAGTGCAACAGTGCAAGGTTCAGGTCTAGTGACCAGCAATAAATATGGACAATAAAAAATGTAAGCATAGTAATATAAGCATAGTTTTAGTATAAATATATGGACAAAAAAGATACAATAACACAAAGCAACATAGTATAAGAATTATAGCAGCCGTGCAATGGTAAGTTAGATAAGGGTACAGGCATCAGTCCTTGGTCAAGTATGAAGTTAGAAATATATGGACAAAATAAGAGAAAAGTAAACAGTAATATAAGAGTTATAGCAGCAGTGCAAGGGTAAGTGCTAGGATGAAGGTATCAGCCATTGGTTAAGTGTGAAGTTAGACCACAGTCCAGTCAAGGGGATGGAGGGAGGGGTTGTGCCTGTGGGCTAATATAGCCAGTAAAGCCAGTTTCACAGTACTGTATGTAACATACTGTACAACAAAATGTTTTTTTTTCTCCACTGGATATTTGTCTGGTGAATTTTTTGCTTTTTGTTTTGTGTTATACTTAGTAGCCCATGATATTTGTTGTGTTGTCTTCAATAATCAGTCATTTTGTTTTAACATTCAGTTCACTTTGTCAACACATGTTCAATTCACAATTCTAGCTGTCGGCCTCTCTCAATCTCGTTATCATTCAGGTACTCTCGCGATAACCAATTAACATCCACTATACTACAATATTCACATAAAGAAGAAATCTACAATTGTGTTGTTTGTGTCTCTGCCATTTATTTTATGCTCTGTTTCTTGAATGTGTCAATTACTCACCCACACTCACACATACAGTCTCAGGTCTTCACGGCACTCATTTTGTGCCTGTCATTCCAAACATCACCACTGTGAAAACTACAGCCACTCACCTCAATACTCCAGGTACTCTTAGATCCCTTCTAAACTCATTCTCTTCTCGCTGTGTCTGCTTATAAACTCTTGAATGTCTAACTATGTACCTACTGTATCTATTGGGATTGTAGCATCAGGGAAAATATCTGAACGAGTTTAGAGAGTTGCAGTTGTAATCTCTTTAGCTTTCTTGACTAATTCTAGTACTTATTTATTTTGTGTGTTATGCCTTTAATCTAACCGGACTTTGGGGAGAGAGATAGGAACAGTGTGACAGCAGAGAGAAGGGGTGTGATTGGGCCTGGGCATGTGGACACCAAATATAGGGTAGGCGCTGTAACTAGTTGCGCCAAAGTGTCCCAAATTCATTGTATATTCACTGTATTGCTCAACTTTGAAAACTGTGTTTTGTGTTTCAGTAACTACCTATGAAGTAATTACCATACCACTGCCTGAGGTCACAGCATCGAACCCAGACCCAGTATCTAGGTCTGATACCATCACACACTCTCAATCTGATCCCACATCAGCTACAATAGGTGAAGGAATGATCATTGTGTGTGTGTGTGTGTGTGTGTGAGAGAGAGAGAGAGAGAGAGAGAGAGAGAGAGAGAGAAAAAGAGAGAGAGAGAGAGAGTGTGTGTGTGTGTTTGTGTGTGTGTGTGTGTGTGGTGTGTGTGTGTGTGTGTGTGTGTGTGTGTGTGTGTGTGTGTGTGTGTTTGTGTGTGTGTGCTAATATTGAAGCATTTGAGCTCCACAGTTCAACACACCACATTCCACATTCCATGTTCCAGAAGCAATGTGTATGTCTCAATACAGATAAGATGTTTGAAATTGTAGTGTAAGGAAATGGAATACAATCAAGGACCTCTCATGTAGCGGTTTATGATTTCATGTTCCCAACACGTCTATTTCAGGTACCATGGTGGTCACTTTGACATGTTTTGTTGTAGGGGTATTGGCTCTTTTACTGGCTGCCCTCATTCATAAGGAATTTAGAAGCGTGAGTGAAGGTAAATAGCCTGTTTGTGTGTGTGTGTGTGTGTGTGTGTGTGTGTGAGTGTGTGTGGTTGTCCTTATCAACATTATGTTCAGTAATACTTTTTAAATAGTTATTAATTGCATTCTACATTTCTTTCTTTCTTTCTTTTATTCTTACTATATCGTTCTTTCTATAAGCCAGTTAATATAATAACACATTTGTGCCCGTCTCTTCAGAGCCACTCAATCCATCAAGCCCCAGAGCTATCACTGTACCCTTTAAAGAGGTATGTGAATGGCATTATTGGACATGTATTATTTCATGAGTCTCTGTGAGTAGCCTTCTATGTTTCTAATTTATTTCTTGTCAAAGACTACATGTCATTGAATGTGAAGTACAGTCGTCTGATTGATGTTTAGGAAGCTGACAATGGTAATGATGCAGAAGACCACAACAGCCAGTTGAGTCTACTCTACCAGAACCTGAACCCCAACACCACCCAACCTGATGCAGTTTTCCAAAGCATGAACCATAAAACTACCCAACTTGATGCACTTTATCAGAGTCCAAACCCAGACACCACTCAACCTGATGCAGTCTACCAGAGCCTGAACCCCAACACCATTGAACCCGATGCAGTCTACCAGAGCCTAATCACCTAATTGTGTTTACCAAGTCCACTTTATTATGTATAGTGAAATTAAGAAATTCCTAATTAAAGGTACAGTAAGTGTTTTTTATCATGTCATTATATATCATGTCATCTTCTATTCAAGGGTTCGTCCAAAGACTTTCACTCCCACCTGCTGTTACAAAACACACAACAGGGGTGCCACAGACATGCATATGCACACACACACACACACACACACACACACACACACACACACACACACACACACACACACACACACAATGCACAACCTCCTTTTCTATTGGTAAGACTTGTGTCTTATCGTTATTATGTCGAAATGCAATTACCATTGTTAACTGGACAATGAGTACTATTAAATCAAAATGTTTCATCATACCTATTTGTGATCTACTGTATCAATTGTTAAACTGTTTACAGTTCATGGTTAGGCAGAATACAAACACACACACACACACACACACACACACACACAAGCATGAAATATCACACTGATACTGGATATACTATAAAGAGGGCACTTTTTTGTAGGTGAAGTTCAGAGGTCTATGTATGTTCCTGTGCCTGCAATGTCCAGTGTATGGACCACTTCTGTTTGTGATTGGTTGCAATGATATTACTGGGAGATATAATCTCCCACCCATCTCTTCTTCTCAGAAACAGGTCAATGTGGGATGTTAATAATAGCAGCCAGTTTACACCTTTTTTCACACCCCCTTCTGACAAAGAGTGAAACTCGCAACACACAGGGCACTTAGGCTGAAGACAAGGATACAAGGGGCGTCTGTGTGGTATATTAGACAGACAGACAAAGGATAAAAAGAGAAACAGAGAGAGGGATAGGGCAAGCAAGGTTGATGGCAATAAACAAAGTAAAGGCACTTGTCTAGAGAAAGAAATAAATGAAAAACAAATACATAGATTGAAAGAGAGTCTGAGGGAGTGGCATAGAGAAAAAACAACAACATTGTGACTGACTGCTATGGATATGATCAGTGCAGAACAAGTCTACACTTTTTGAAATGAAGACTTCCATCAAACTCATCCTCCTTCACCTTCATGGTATGTCCTTTTTCATAACAACAGCAGAGTACCAATGCAGTTTGTTCCTATTATATGTCTCAGAACCATGAGAACCCACGTGCGACACAATATGTTTAGTACCAATGCAGTTTGTGAAGAACCATGAGAACACACATGCTATACAATAGTGTTGCAAGCTACTTTGTGCAAATTGTGTTCTCTCTCTTTCCTATATCTCTCTCAGTACAATATGTGCAGTGTTCCAAGCTACTTTGTGCTACTTTGCTACATATTCTGATGAAGGGCTAGGGCCAGAAACGTTACACATGGTGATTTACCAGTAAAAAAACTGAGGAGCATATTCTGGTGTGCGGACTTCTTGTTCTTTTTCCTGACATATGCTTGTCTTGTCTGTTTTCATTGATTTTGGATGTGTGTGCGGTACACTTGAACTCTTTCGCAAGCTACTTTGTGCAAATTGTATTCTCTCTCTTTCCGATCTCTCTCTCAGTGTTGAGCTCTGTGAGGCATAAATTGATCCATGTAAGAGGATATCAGGGAGGAGATGCTGTCATTAACTGTCCATCCAAGAAGGGTTACGAGTCCTCCCCAAAGTACCTACGGAGAGTGAAGAATGAACGTGAAGACCCTGTAGAGGTCATTTGCTCTGACAATAACACGGAGTGGACCCATCGAGGGAGGATATCTCTGCTGGACAAGAAGGACAAAAACATCTTCACTGTGACTATCCGTAATCTGACCCTAGATGATTCAAATATGTATTGGTGTGGAGTTGATGTGACATGTCAATCATGTTACATAATGTTGATTCTAGAAGTAGGTATGTTGACATAGTTTACTGGATATCTATTTGGAACTTATTGGTGCTGGTTATTGGGCACTAAGATAAAACACATAACTGGCACTGTGGTGGATGTCTTTAGGTAGGTGTGTGTGTGTGGGGGGGGCAGTGCACTGTCATAAAGACAGATTGAATATATTTGGAAACACTTCAATTAACTATGCAGCACATTCTCTGTGGGTTCATCTGGATCGGTTGCTTTCTGTGTTTTTATCCTGCGGAGTGTGCAGACATATTATTATGTTACATATTATTACTATACTGTAAGTGTAGCTACTTAGCCTATAAACCCATTTGCTAACACATTTCTTGAGTTAAATCATTGGTCAATTTAGTAGCTTCATGGTCAATATTATGCTGCTGTAAGCAATCTGGTATGCCTCCCTCCCAATGCCTTAAAAATCATGTTAGTGAGAGAACTAATTCAACTAGAAAACGTAATTTTGAGGAAATTACCAGTGCATGCAAAAGCAAGACATAAGATAAAATGTGAAACAAACTTAAATTTACAAACAGTTGTGGACAGAGGAAGGTGAGGGAAGGGGGGGGGGGGCAGTGTGTTGTATGTATGTGGCTTAGGGGCAGAGGTGGAAAAGTCCAACCAACCAGCTGATTCTCAGTAGTAACTCTTCAGCCAGGCAGAGCAGCTAATTGGTGAGATCACCTGTGTTTAACCCTCTAACAGCCCAAGGCGCCGTACGGCGACAAGCAACATCATTGATTAAAACAGACGGTAGATCCGAGTAGGGTGACAAATCGCCTTTGTACTCTCCACCACTAGTTGGCAGACATCCAGAGCTTCGATTCAAGCCCAAATTCGAGTAAAAAAGTTTTCAGGAAGTGCCTGTATTACTCGCGAGAAACAAAAAAAAAAGACGCATTTCCTGTTTATAACGCGGAAGTGAAATGCGCGATCGCTATGCACAAATTGAAGCAGAAAAATGGCAAATGTTAAAAAACAAACTCATGTGTTATGAAGTCTTGGGTCTGCCATTCACCTACTCTGATTCTGAAGGAGAATATCTGCCTTTTGGAGATTTTGATCGGTCGTTCATTGGCAGTGACAGTCAAGATGCGTCTGTGAATGGAGGTGGGTCTTTGCGTGTGTACGTCAATGTTTACCTGCAGCGATGTTGACCAAAGGGTTCAAATATGCATGGTGTGCTTGGTGCCAGTGATAATCATGATGATAGTGTCTGTAATTGACATGGTACAGACAGCAGGTCTAGTAAAAATAGGGCTCTGAAGAACTACAAAGTCATCCGCGATAGGAACTGATTTGACCAGGCTACTTTATTATATAGTAACATAGGGATTGTGGTAATACTAATAGTTTATTATTGTTGGTTTACATGTGGCTGTGGTCCTGTTTGTTTGTTATGTCGGAGAAATTACAAAAATCAAAGTAAAACTGCTCAAATGTGTTCAACAATCAGTATTTACTGAAATGTGCATAATTTGACGCTATTGCCATCCTGTGACGTCATAATATGCAAATTAGATGAGTAGATGAACTCCCTTTATAAACTTTAGTTCATACTCAATGATTTTCACATTTACAGTAGGACTTTATCTCTGACCACTTTCAAGCCATGGTCTTTTGAATTTTTTATGCAAAAATCCAAAAAAACCCGGGCGGTTAGAGGTTTAAGTGCACAGATAGAACCAATACCTGATTGGACTTTTACTCTCTGAAGCTTGACTTTTCCACCTCTGAGTATGAGTGCGTGTGAGTGTACGTGCGTGCGTGTGTGTGTGTGAGTGGATGTAAGTGGATGTAAGGAGCATGGCTTTCTATGATGCAGTGAAATGGGAGAGTTAGGTTAAGGTGAGAATGTTGTGGAGTGCATGGAGAAGTGTGGTATATATGAAGTGCTGCAGTCAGGTGTGTGTGTGTGTGTGTGTGTGTGTATGAGTGAATGGGTAGACAGAGAGAGCTGATAATGCAGGTTCAATTTAACTGGCTGTCAATTAAACTTGATAGGGCCTTGAGCAGTTGGCTCTTGACACAGGTGCAAATCAGCTTAATCAGCAGTGCAGTGCGATAGACCTCTGAAGTTCGCCTACAAAAAAGCTTGCCATATATGGGCAGTTGGCTTCAATTAACTCCCGGATCTCCTTATATGGCCAACAGGGCAGCTTCAGAGGTCTATGAAAAGTCAATGGGGAAAAATATTTTGCTAATATTTCAAAAAGTATCAAGTTTACAGAACTGAAATATACATAGACTTAGTCTTATTTTCAAGACCTACGTAACAAAGTTTGAACCAAGTTTCTATGTTAAACGGTTGAAGCTGAATAGGACCTGGTTAGGAGAATAATAATAATAACTAGAAATGCAATTCCAAGGAAATACCAGTGCATGAAAATGCAAAAATAGATGGATAATGTAGATATGGTTGCTAAGGTGTAGCTAGGGTAAACATGGTGGTTGCATAGTTTACAGAGAGTTGATAGTGTGAAGGTAGACAGTTTAAAGATGAAACATTCCAGCTCTAACTTAACTAGTGATTTCTATTCATGTTAAAATGTTGATTAGCTAACTTAGGTAATGATTTCTAGCAGTTACGCTAAAAATGCTAATTATGCTAGCAATGATAACTTTACTAACAATGCTAACCAGGTTGATTAGCTAACTTAACCGATGATTTCTAGCAGTAATGCTAAAAATGCTAACTATGCTAACAATGCTAATTATGCTAACAATGCTAACCAGGTTGATTAGCTAACTTAGCTAATCATTTCTAGCAGTTATGCTAAAATGCTAACTATGCTAACAATGCTAACCATGCTAACTAGCTAACTTGCTAGTGAGGACTTTTATTTTGAAACATTTGTTGCTAGGGTATCCATGGTGGCCACTATCAAGAAACAAGAAGTTACTGCAGTATAATCATGTTGGTTGCTATGGAAACGGTCATAAACACTTAATTTTAATGGTTGCAATGTTGGTTGCTAGGTACAAGGAGGTCTCATTTAGTTGACTGGAGGCATAGTGGATGATAACTGACAGTTGGAATGGTTGAACAGTTCAATAGTTGAGTAGTTTCAATGGTTAAATGATTTAATAGTGTATTATTGCAGTGAGGACTTTTATTTTGAAACAGTTGTGGACAGAGGAAACAGTTAACAGGATATGTAGTCTTCTGAGAGACTGTATGCTTAAAGCCAGAGAAACTGACAGTTGGTGCCCAGGTGGCCGGCCACCTGGCGTAAGATTCTAATTGCTGCCGTGATGTCATAATGAGCAATGTTAAGTCTATGGGGGAAATTGTAATAGTTTTTAACTAATAGTTTAAAAAGTATAGAAGTTACAAAGTTGAAAAATACAAAGCCCACATCGCGTAAGTAAGACCTACGCGACAAAATTTGAATGGAGTTTCTACGATAAGCGGTTGAAGCTGAATAGCGTGCGTTAGAAGAAGAAGAATAATAACTAGAAATGCAATTCCAAGGAATTACCAGTGCATGAAAATGCAAAAATAGATAGATAATGTAGATATGGTTACTAAGGTGTAGCTAGGGTAAACATGGTGGTTGCATAGTTTACAGAGAGTTGATAGTGTGAAGGTAGACGTTTTAAAGATGAAACCTTCCAGTTCTAACTTAACTAATGATTTCTATTCATGTTAAAATGTTGATTAGCTGACTTAGCTAATGATTTCTAGCAGTTACGCTAAAAATGCTTATTATGCTAGCAATGCTAACTTTACTAACAATGCTAACCAGGTTGATTAGCTAACTTAACCGATGATTTCTAGCAGTATTGCTAAAAATGCTAACTATGCTAACAATGCTAAATTTGCTAACAATGCTAACCAGGTTGATTAGCTAACTTAGTTGATGATTGTTTGCAGTTATACTAAAAATGCTAACTATGCTAACAATGCTAACTATGCTAACCATGCCTACTACCTAACCTGCTAGTGAGGACTTTTATTTTGAAACATTTGTTGCTAGGGTATCCATGGTGGCCACTATCAGGAAACAAGAAGTTACTGCAGTATAACCATGTTGGTTGCTATGGAAACGGTCATAAACACTTAATTTTAATGGTTGCTATGTTGGTTGCTAGGTACATGGAGGTTTCATGTAGTTGACTGGAGGCATAGTGGATGATAACTGACAGTTGGAATGGTTGAACAGTTCAATAGTTGAGTAGTTTCAATGGTTAAATGATTTAATAGTGTATTATTGCAGTGAGGACCTTTATTTTGAAACAGTTGTGGACAGAGGAAGTAGTGAAACAGGATCTGTAGTCTTAATGAGATTGTATGCTTAAAGCCTGAGACAGAAGGTGCCTCTCATATAGCGTTTACGCGTCCTCTCTCGCTCCTCACTGATCTACATAATGAATGATGGAGCGGCAACAATGGGATAGTCTAGCCCTTCTTCTATCTTTCTTTATGTAGATCATTGAGGATCGAGGATCGAGGGAGGACATATAAACGCTGCTTGAGAGGGACCCACAGTAAATACTTTAAAAGTTGTATGTAGATAGTCTAATTAATGTTGATAGACAGAATGTTTAATGGATGTTGATAGGCAGATTGTTTAATAGATATTGATTGACAGTTTAATGGGTGGATGAGTGAATGGTCTGAAGAAGATGAATGGATAGAAGGTTGGATGGAATGTGCCTTATATTCTTGTTAAGAGAGACACTGATACAGCTCTCTGAGAGTAGTTGACACAGGTGTAATCAATTTAACTGGCTAGTCTTAAGAGAGCCAGAGTACTCTTAAAGCCTGAGACAGAGTAAATAATTTAAAAGTTGAATGTAGATAGTCTAATTAATGTTGATAGACAGAGAGTTTAATGGATGTTGATAGACAGATTGTTTAATAGATGTTGATAGACAGTTTAATGGGTGGATGAGTGAATGGTCTGAAGAAGATGAATGGATAGAATGTTGGATGGAATGTGCCTTATATTCTTGTAGAATGGAGAGACACAGCTCTCTACTGAGAGTAGTGGATACAGATACAGGTGTAATCAATTTAACTGGCTAGTCTTAAGAGAGCCAGCCTGAGTAGATTGTTTAAAAGTTGAATGTAGAGCGTCTAATTGATGTTGATAGGCAGACTGTTTAGAATGGGTGGATGAGTGAATGGTTTGAAGAAGATGAATGGATATAAAGTTGAATGGAATTAGGAGGACTTATTTTGATACTGTTGTGCGCAGAGGATACAGGGGAACAGAATATGTAGTCTTCAGAGAGATTGTAAAGCCTGAGAGAAACTGACAGTTGGTGCCCAGGTGGCTGACCAGCTGTGGTAACATTCTAATTGCTGCCGTGATGTCATAATGAGCCATGTTAAGTCTATGGGGGAAATTTTAATAGTTTTTAACTAATAGTTTAAAAAGTATAAAAGTTACAAAGTTGAAAAATACAAAGCCCACATCGCGTAAGTAAGACCTACGCGTCAAAATTTGAATGGAGTTTCTACGTTAAGCGGTTGAAGCTGAATTGCGTGCGTTAGAAGAAGAATAAGAAGAAGACCGAGGAAGAACAGTACAGTGCATTTTCATGCACTGTAACTAGAAATGCAATTCCAAGGAATTACCAGTGCATGAAAATGCAAAAATATATAGATAGATAATGTAGATATGGTTACTAAGGTGTAGCTAAAGTAAACATGGTGGTTGCATAGTTTAAAGAGAGTTAATGTGTGAAGGTAGACAGTTTAAAGGTTAAACATTCCAGTTGTAACTTAACTAATGATTTCTGAAAGGTATGTTAAAATGTTAACAATGATAACCAGGTTGATTGGTTTACTAAGCTAATGATTTCTAACAGTTATGGTAAAAATGTTAACAATGCTAACTATGTTAACAATGCTAACCAGGTTGATCAGCTAACTTAACTAATGATTTCTAACAAAAATGTTAAAAATGTTAACTATGCTAACAATGCTAACTATGCTAGCAATGTTAACCAGGTTGGTTAGCTAACCTAGCTAATGATTTCTATCAGTTATGCTAAAAATGCTAACTATGCTAACAATGCTAACTATGCTAACCAGGTTGATTAGCTAACTTAGCTAATCATTTCTAGCAGTTATGTTAAAAATGCTAACTACGTTAACAATGTCAACTATGCTAACAATGCCAACCAGGTTGATTAGCTAACTTAGCTAATCATTTCTAGCAGTTATGCTAAAAATGCTAACTATGCTAACAATGCTAACTATGTTAGCAATGCTAACTAGGTTGATTAGCTAACTTAGCTAATCATTTCTAGCAGCTATGCTAAAAATGCTAACGATGCTAACTATGCTAACCATGCTAACTAGCTAACTTGCTACTGAGGACTTTTATTTTGAAACATTTGTTGATAGGGTGTCCATGGCTGCCACTATCAGGAATAAAGAAGTTACTGTAATAAAATCATGTTGGTTGCTATGGAAACGGTCATAAACGCTTAATTTTGATGGTTGCTATGTTGGTTGCCAGGTACATGGAGGTCTCATGTAGTTGACTGGAGGCATAGTTGATGATAACTGACAGTTGGAATGGTTGAACAGTTAAATAGTTGAGTAGTTTCAATGGTTAAATGATTTAATAGTGTATTATTGCAGTGAGGACTTTTATTTTGAAACGGTTGTGGAAAGACGAAACAGGTTAACAGGATATGTAGTCTTCACAGAGAGTTGTATGCTTAAAGCCTGAGAGAGAGAGGGCTGCTGCAGGTGGGGCTGGCCACCTGGCATAAGATTCTAATTGCTTAACGACCCGACTGTGATGTCATAGAGGCCAATGTTAAGTCTATGGGGACATTTTTAATAGTTTTTAATTTATAGTTTAAAAAGTATAAAAGTTACAAAGTTGAAAAATACTTAGCAGCATGCCCCTATTGAAGACCTACGTTACAACGTTTGAATGAAGTTTCTAGGTTAAACGGTTCAAGCTGAATAGAAAAAATGAATTTGGTAAGCGGAATAATAATAATAAGAAGAAGCCTAGGAAGAACAGTACAGTGCATTTTCATGCACTGTAACTAGAAAAGCATTTCCTGAAGGAAATACCAGTGCATGGAAAGTCATTGCAAGGATTATGCTAGGGTACTGAAAGTGATTACTAAGGTGTTGCTAGGCTAATTAAAATGGTTACTATTCTATAAAAAGTGGTTACTAGGTTGGTTGCTAGGGAAATCATGTTGGTTGCTAGGTAAATCACATTGGTTTCTAAGGTGGTTGCCAGGGTGTCATTATGGAAGTGGTTGCTAGGTTGTTACTAAGTAATTATAGTGGTTGCTTTGCTATAAAAAGTGTTATTTTAAATATAGTTTTGAAAAGTTATTGAAATTGGGAGAAATAGAGAGAGTGATAGAGAAAGTCAGAGGAAATGAAGAAAAAGAAGTGAAAGAAAGTGGGGATGACAAGTGAGCTATCCAGTTCAATGGAGAGACACACAGAGAAGAAGTTCCATTGAAGTTGCTGAAGTCAGTGAGAGAACACTGGCAAAGTTGATTCCATTCTATTTCTTTGAAAGCTAATTATGATGTCACAAAGCCAATGTTAAGTCTATGGCAAAATTAAGTTTAGTTTTTATTTAATATTTCAAAAAGTAAAAGTCGTAAAAATATGAAAAGTAATAGACTAAAAATTTGATGCAAGAGCTACGTGACCAAGTTTGAACCAAGTTCCTACGATAAGTGGTTCAAGTCAAATTAGGGCCTGGAAGAATAATAAAAATAAAAACAATAATAAAAAGAAAAAACGAAGGAATATCAATACAGTGCATTTCCATGCACTGTAATAATAATAAGAAGAAGACCGAGGAAGAACAGTACAGTGCATTTTCATGCACTGTAATAATAATAAGAAGATGCCCAGGAAGAACAGAACAGTGCATTTGCATGCACTGTAATTAATAGCATGCTTGACGCCAATTGCAAGGTGCTGCTGTTTGCTTGGTTTTAGTCTGGACAAAAGCAGGGCTGAACTGCACGGTTCAACACAACATGGGTTACACATACAAACTGTGCAAAGCTTAGAATACATTTCCTAGATGGAAGTAGGAGAAAACAACTTTAAAGTAAAAATAATAAGGCCATTTGTGTTGTTTGTTTTCTCCATCTGCAATATTGTGCTCTCTCTCTCTCTTTCTCTTTCACCCTCCATCCATCAGCTGTGAATTGTGAAAGTGGCTGTAATGGAAGTATTGCCGTGAAAGGATATGAGGGTGGTGATGTCAACATCAACTGTCCATTCCATGAACGTTATAAGTCCATCCAAAAGTACCTACTGAAAGGAGACTATATAGATGGTGCTGAAGTTATTCGCTCTGATGGATCTTCTAACTGGATCCACAGAGGGAGAATATCACTGCAGGACATGAAGCACAGAAACATCTTCAAAGTGATCATCCATGACCTGATACCAGAAGACACTGGGACCTACTGGTGTGGAGTGGCAGGAACTGATTATGATTTGTATGACAGAACAGTGAGCCTTGAAGTAGGCACGTAAGATGAAATAAACATAATATTACTGTAATTGTACGGAATGAATACTGGATGATTGGCAAATGTACTGAATGGAACTTGGTTGCCATTCATCACTGGCACTGGTTAAACTATAAGTAATTTAGTTGGCTGTTATGAGTTGTATGTTATTGTGCATGAAGTTAAATTGTGCTCTCTCATGTTCTCAGTTACCCAAGGTACTAAACCTACACCTGGCATTCCTGAATACACCACAGGAGGCAGCACAGCTACCAGTAACACCACATCAGGTATTCCCATCTATGTCTGCTGATCTGTGTTAAAGCTGTTATGTGTTTAGGTTAAAACAGCCTGACATGTCCTACAAATATTAACAGACTGTGACTTTGGCCTTGACATCAAACATGCCTTTGATCTGTGTCGCCCAGTCTCTGTGTAGTCTAGCTTAGCATAATTACATGGAAGTGGATTGCTCCTGTTAGTCTATGCCTCCCTTTCAGCAAAAGGCTAGCTATGAGCTAACTGGAACAACCCACTTCCAGTGATGGGTTGATATGCTGCTACTGTACACACAAAGAGATGAGTATTTAACCTCTTATCTAACTCTGGGGAGGCAGCAAATTTGCAATGTTGAAACTCAATTATAATGTGATATATTATATTATATCCTATTTAATATACACAATGTACACAATTATGTGTTATACTGAGTGTTTTGTTGTTTTATAAATCCAGATGTCCTGGTCTTTATATGTGCAAGTGTGGCAGCAGCTGTAGTGTCAATACTTATGATCATACTGATCACTGGTGTACTCTACATGCAGATGAGGCAGAGGAGAGAGAGAGCAACAGAGGGTAAGCAAAACAAACACACATACATTCCATCAAGTATTCTTTGCCTATCTTACACTTTGAGTTGATCCACTAAACTGGAAATGTTTTGTTCTGCAGCTCCAAGGCATCTGAATTCAGTCAGAGACTCCAGGAAGGTGAGATTGTGTCATTTTGGGAAATTTAGTCAATTGCAAATGTAATTCATAGCATGACGTGGTATTTATTTTACCCTGTTATCACTGGACCTCCTAAAAGATAACATTAAACAGTAAATGTGACAATTAGGAGACTGCTGACTTTGAAGACCCCAACACCACACAATCTGATGCAGCCTACCAGAGTCTGAACCTCAATACCATTCAACCTGCTAAAGTTTTCCAGTGCCTGAACCCCAACACCATTCAACCTCAATCCATCAACCAGAGCCTAAACCCTAACAACATTCAACCTGAATCCATCTACCAGAGCCTGAACCCGAACACCATTCAACCGGAAGCGCTTTATCAGAGCCTGAACCCCAACACCATTCACCATGAAGCACTTTACCAGAGCCTGAACCCCAACACCGTTCAACCTGAAGCAATTTACCATAGTATAATCCCAAAAACCACCCAATCTGATGTGGATTAGGAGAGTCTGAATTCCAGCACTATCCAACCTGAAACATGACGTAATTATGAGTCGGGGACGTAGTATGACATGTCTGCCAACTAGTGGTAGGGAGTTTGAACGAAATTTGACACCCTATTTGACAAAATTGGCCGTTTTATTTAGTACCGCATCTTGTCGACTATAGTCGCCTGTAGCAAATTTAAAGCCTTTTGAAATTAATATGTCAAAATTGAATGTTTTTGAAAAAAAAAACTCTGGCGCCTAAAGGGTTAAGGAGCATTTGTCCTCCACTTACTAACAAGCTTCGCTTGCTTGTTTTGCGCTGTAGGGGATTTAAAAAAAGTGACTTGAGTGAAAGGGCGGCGTCGGAGCTGTGTGTGTGAGCGGGGGACAGAGGGATGCGACAGAGTTGCAAAATTGCATGGCTGTTATTTCAAATAGCGTAGCATATTCTAAACTAATCGGTTAACTGGTTTCAACCGGCTAATGAGGCTCAGTGGTCGGTCAAGAAAATGTGTAGTTTTCTCCATCTCTACCAGTCTACACTAAAAACAGGTCCTCTGTTCAAGCGTCATACTGAAGCATAATGCAAATGTTTGTCAAGTTGTCGTATTAATGTTTTTTTGTTTGCATTTGGTCAATTTAATAATATATATATATCATTTTTGTAATAATGAACACATCTCCCAAAATAATCTTAAGGAACACTTTATGCCTATGTCAAGATCATATACCATATGTAATCACAAAGTTATTTTTAAAGTGAAACTGGGAAAGACATAGGGGAAACATGATAATGCTTTTTTTGTTGTTGTTACAGCATAAGTTTAAAACATCTAACTACACAGGTTATTTTAGGTGCGTGTGTTTTTGTGTGAGAGAGAGACTTACCCTGACGTTCCCCATGGTTAATTTTTTCACTGAGGCTTCCTGCTGTCATCTGAATAATGTAGCCTTACCAAGCCTGAGTCACAAGTACATACACATGCACACACATGCACACACATACACACACTTCTTGGTTGTGATTACTGTGATTACTGATTGGCAGATATCTTGACATAGTCCTCTCTACTACTTAACCAGACAGATAACATGTTATGTGCCTGCTCATTATTCATAGTTAATAAAACATTGTATTTTGATGAACAGCAGTTCTCCTTGTGTGTACATTGTGGTCCCTCTCTGTGCATGTGTGATTGTGTACTGAGTAAAGCTACTACAGCAGGAGCGTGGCCAAACCCTGTGGTTTTGAGCTCAACTGAAGCTTACTGCAGGTTGCAGCCACGGACAGTTATATGTAGTCCTCTCTGCTACCACCCCTCTCCTACTACTAAGTATCAGTGTCTGTAGGCTATGGGTCAAGACAGTGATCAGCTGAAGAGATTGAATAAATGCATTACGATCAACATATATCAACAATGTTTATCAAATATTTATTGAGTTGTATTGCTTGGTTTCAGAAGTGTTGCTCTTGGCTGTTGATGCCCATTAATTGTGAATTTGATACGCCTTTTAGACATAAGATTGTCATCGGCCTTTTACTTTGACTATGGACATCAGATGAGAGCTAGAGTGACCTTTGGGTCATTCCACCTCAATTCAACAAATGCCTTCTGCTTGACCATCTCAGATTTCCTTCAAAATTTTACCACCGGAAGAGTAACAATTTAAACTGACTTAGCCAAAATATTAGATTGGTATACCTAATACATCCAGAGAAAAACGTTTTTGAACATGGTACCCCCCTTCTGATTTTTGGCACATTGGCGCCCTCATCTAAATCTGCAGCAACGTTCAGATGTCATTATCTCAAAAAGTGTTCAAGCTAAAGACTTCAAATTTTCTGGGAATAATGATTGCTACCTATAGATTCCACATAGTCATTCGTAGGCTGTATGTATTGATACTGACTGTGTTTCAATCTTGTGAAATCAGAAGAAAAATGGCAGATTTTTTTTCAACCCCCACATTGGGTGCTCCATTACACAATTTGTAAACAAAATGTTTGACAAATGGTTATATCTCTCTACAGAAGTGTTTAAGCTGTCTTTGAAAAAGTAATTAAGAGGTGTCTATATTGCTTTTTTGTTGGAGGTATTGTAACACAAAACTGAAAAATAATCAATTTGGATGATATTGTATCTCCCCATTACAGAGGTATGACACGCTATACCAATGAATTGAACACATCTCCAGAAAGAGTATGGAATGGGCTTTCAGACTGTGAAATTTCAAGATGGTATTATGGCTGCAGTTATTAAAAAACATTTTTTTAAATATTGGTCTATTACAACAATTAGCGTTGCTTTTTTGTGCTATTATTTAATGATTTCATAATCCTTGTCTTATTCCTAAGTATCAGATGTTTATGTCTCATACTGTTAAACATTTATATTTTCATTTACTTGCTGAGTGATGAACTAATAAAATATTTCCTGTATTTCCGAAATAAATTGCTGCTGTCACTATTTAATGCCACTAGATGTCACTGTTCATGGATATCAGCAATGTGTTGTTATAGTAGACCAATATTTCAAAAATAACATTTCAATAACCATAGCCATAATACCATCTTGAAATTTCACAGTCTGAAAGCCCATTCCATACTCTTTCTGGAGATGTGTTCAATTCATTGGTATAGCTTGTCATACCTCTGTAATGGGGAGATACAATATTATCCAAATTGATTGTTTTTCAGTTTTGTGTTACAATACTTCCAACAAAAAAGCAATATAGACACCTCTTCATTACTTTTTCAAAGACAGCTTAAACACTTCTGTAGAGAGACATAACCATTTGCCAAACATTTTGTTTACAAATTGTGTAATGGGGCACCCAATGTGGGGGTGTGAAAGAAATCTGCAATTTTTCTTCTGATTTCACAAGATTGAAACACAGTCAGTGTCAACACATACGACTTAGGAATGAATATGTGGAATCTATAGGTAGCAATAATTATTCACAGAAAATTTGAAGTCTTTAGCTTGAACACTTTTTGAGATAATGACATCTGAACTTTGCTGCAGATTTAGATGAGGGCGCCAATGTGCCAAAAATCAGAAGGGGGGTACCATGTTCAAAAATGTTTTTCTCTGGATGTATTAGGTATACCAATCTAATATTTTGGCTAAGTTAGTTTAAATGGTTACTCTTTAGATGGTAAAAGTTTGAAGCAAATCTGAGATGGTCAAGCAGAAATTTTCTCTAAAATCCGTTGAATTGAGGTGGAATGACCCCTTTGCCCTCAGAAAGGGCATCATGGCCCAGTGAAAATACCAAGGGGTCAGGCCAGAGGTTACATCCTCCTCTGACACAGAGTGAAACCTGACACCTCAGTGGACCCTCAGACTCAAGAGACAGAGTGACAACAGACCTGTGATAGAAAATGTCGGTCAGACATGAAAGAGGGAGAGTAAGACGGAGATTATTGGGCAAGATGCTTGAGGTCAACTGCTAAATGTTGTGAAGAAAATAAATGCCTGACAGACAGATAGTGGGAGGGAGGGAGGGAGGGAGGGAGAGAGAGAGAGAGAGAGAGAGAGAGAGAGAGAGAGAGAGAGAGAGAGAGAGAGAGAGAGAGAGAGAGAGAGAGAGAGAGAGAGAGAGAGGTAAACATCAGATGTGGTGGTGGTGATGAGTAGAGGGAAAATAAGAATGAGAGAAAAAGAACACATGTACATCTGATTCTCAGTGCAGCTGAAATGATCAGGAATAAAGTTTCAACAAGATGTACTCTACACGGCTCAGATGGGACTGAAGGACAGAGATGACATCATTATCTGGAAATCTGGAGATTAAGTTAAACTTCAAACATCAGAAATAAATAAGACTGAAGGGTGAGCTGTCTTTACTGAATACTGAAGTACTTATTTTGATTAAATATCTTAACGTAATGCCATTTTGTGAATATATTTTCTCATGTATCTTCACTGAATTCACGTATTATTTGTCATGTTTCGCACATTATAAGAGTGTAGTGAGGAAATGATGAATGCACCTGCAGACAGCAGTGGACGGAGTCAGTGAACAAGTTTTTTTTTTGTTTTGTATCAAAATGAGGACCGGGATAGAAGTCTCACTCTTCCCTCTGACCAGAGTCTTTACATTTTTGCTGCAAATTGTTTTCCTTTTTTTTTTAATTTGCGACAGTGTCTGTGTGTAACCCTGGCAATGGGTTATGCATATAGTGTGTGTGTGTGTCAATACAGACTAATAGCCACCAACTGCACTTTGTGTTTCTTGTGTTTCTCATGTTCTCTCTCTCTCTCTCTCTCTCTCTCTCTCTCATTCTGTCTCTCTGTCAGTGTTAAGCTGTGTAATGTGCAAAGATATCACAGTGAGAGGATATGAGGGAGACAATGCCATCATCAACTGTCCAGTTGGGTTCTTTACCTCATCCCAAAAATATCTACTGAAAGGTGATGATGAAATCATCCGGTCTGATGGGAGTATAGAATGGACTCACAGAAACAGAATATCTCTGAAGGACAGGAAGGACAAACACTTCACTGTGACTATACATAAGCTGAATCTAAAGGATACTGGGACCTACTGGTGTGGAGTTGATACATTTGGATTTGATTTCTATTATACCAAAGTGAACCTCAAAGTAGGTATGTAATATACAATTCAATACATCTCATTGAGTGGCTGTTTGGTGAATTTAAAACACTTCATTTTTGGATGGCATTGCTATGCTATTCACGGGGAGAGAAAAAACAGATATATCAGATATATTTTATAAATGGTGTAAATGTTTTATTTGTGTAGTCAATTATACGTTTTAGTGTAATTTAAACTGTAATATCTCTCTATTTCTCTCTGTCTTTTTCACACGCACGCACAAACACGCACACGCACACAAACACAAACACAAACACAAACACAAACACAAACACAAACACACACACACACACACACACACACACACACACACACACACACACACACATACACACACACACACACATTCTGTTCTGATTCTCTTCCTGTTGGTTCCAAAGTCACCACTGGGGACACCACAGCCATTGCTTGTAGCATCTCAGGTAAAAAAAAAATATGTTCGTGTCTCTCATGATCAATCACAGATATTACATTGTATATGTGCAGGTTGTGAATGACTTGCATAATATTATGTACTAACAATAACCAGATATGGATGGCACTACGTTTTTGGCTATCTAATTTAATGTGGGGAAAGCAGTTGAGATTAGATAGATAGATAAATAGATACTTTACTGATCCCCAAGGGGAAATTCAAGGTCCCAGCAGCTTAAGGCGAGACACGGCAGGTGAAAATACTGTTTTTGTGACCTCCGGTCAATTTCGAGATTTTGAGCTAGTTTGCTACTTTAGCATGTATTCTACCACCCTACTACAACAACAAAGTCCGATTTGCACATTTAATTGTTTATTTCACGAACTTTTGTCTACTCGCGCCTGTATATTTCTCCTAATTTTACGAAAAGTTCCCATTCTAAAGTGTCATGTACTACCGTAATCGTGATCCAAATCATATCGTGTTTGATACCGTTGGAAAGCCCTGCTTCTCCTACAAGACGTTATGCTATCCAAATATGGTCATTTCCTTTGTATTAGCAACCAATCACGAAAGTTCAAAGACGAGTCTAAGCTGAGAACGCATTTCATTGGCTGTGTTTCAAGGCTGTTTTCTCAAAACAAGTTTTCCCCCACACGCCATGCAAAGGATCTCCACTTCTGCAGCACCTACATACACCAAACTTCCCAGTCTTATTCCTAACTATATTTGGAAGATATTTACAGAGGGATTTGTTGATATAGCATTCTTGGCATGATTTACATGACTTTTTATGCCTAAATATAGGGCGAAAATCCACTTTTTAAGCCAATTGGCAGTATTTTCTGATTTACTGGAAAACAAAAGAAGATATTCATAATCCCCTCTGTAAATGTTTTTTTATTTGATATATTAACACAACAAAAAAATAATTTTCAACCTGGCTTTTTCCAATGGTCAGATCCTTCGCATCAAAATATATGCAAATTAGCGCATATTTAATGAGATATAGCCTAATTAGCATATTTAAACATTAAATTAAAGAAAACTTGCAATACATTTTATTCTCCTATTTATGTGAGTATTCAACTGGTAAAGTGTCATGAAGATATATTTAAGTTTAAATTTTCCCCCTATTCACCTGGGGTGTCTCGCCTTAAGACACCACACACAACATACAATACAATGTCTAAACTAAACAAAAAACACGTTAAAGCACAAAACAGCACGAGCTACTAGGATTGCTGCCACTCTCGTCGGGAAGATTGCAGTATCAGTATCAGATCAGATGTGGGGGAAATGAGCGAGCTGCAGAGTATGTGGTCATTTCTGTTTCCCTATTCTCAGACCCATGTGGTTTTATCTTTCATGTAACTCTCCCTGTCCCAGTGACTGCACATGTTGCAACTTCCACACAGCCATCTGTGATAACTGCAAGGAAACCAGAGTCAACATCTGTGGCTGAACCTGTCACACACATTCAGTCTGATCCCACATCAGGTGCTTCCGGTGAGGGGATGATCATCATCATTACTGTAATGTCATGAGTTGGTACAAAAAATTGCATTTACATTTACATTTATTCATTTAATTTAACGCTTTCATACTTACATGTCAAATATATTATGACAACCATTGTCCCCAGATGAACTTTACTTGTAGCCCCTTCATAGGATCTATAGTATGATAAAAAAAAAGTAGCAAAAAAGCTGACCACTGGCTGACTGTTTGACTGCTTTTGAAAAAAAAACATACTTTTTTGAAAACGTTTCCAGTTAGCTCTTATGCTCTCAAATCAGTGGTGACTTAATTATGTGACTTACTTGGATTCACACGTCGATTGATACAAGTGACTTAGTGTTGATGCACAGTATTATACAGTAGCTGAAAGTCCTTTGATCTCCATAATTGGGACTGTTGTACTGTGGTCTTACTGTACCTGTGATAATGTAGTATGTATATGGTTTGTAACATACAGTATATGGTCTCTGTAAAGAGTGTCAATGTTTCATTTCATTGTTCAGAGGATCTTGTGTAGCATGTCTTGGTGTGGTATTTGTTGAGCATATGTGTGCTGTGTAACGTATCATCTCTATCAAGTGTGCATAGTAGTGTCCAGGTGGTCTTGTGTACATTAATGTTGGTCTAGCTGTGTTGCGCTGTTTGTGTAGTAATGATGTGTTGTTGATGTTGTCCAGGTGTTGTTGTCTACATCAGTGTTGGTCTGGCTGTGGTGGTGTTTGTGCATTAATGATGTGTTGTTGATGTTTTCCAGGTGGTGTTGTGTACATCGGTGTTGGTCTGTCTGTGGTGGTGTTTGTGTTGGTCCTCAGCCTCTGCATGTTCTACACACAGAAGACCAGAGGCACGAGGGCATCAGGTGATAGATTCATACTTTCTAGTGTCCTTCGTAACCCTCTGTGGGTTATGAAGGACATTAGAACATATTAATCTGTCACCTGGTGCCTCAGACTCAGACAGTGACTCACTCTCTCATTTTGTCATTCACACATAAACACAATCACTCACCAACTCATCCACTCACTTATCAATTCATCTGCTAATTTGCTTGCTTATATGCCTGCTTATATATTTGTGTCACAGCTCCTGTTAGACCCAAACCTTATCACAGCTCAGGGAATAGTCAACAGGTGAAATGTGTGTGTGTGTGTGTGTGTGTGTGTGTGTGTGTGTGTGTGTGTGTGTGTGTGTGTGTGTGTGTGTGTGTGTGTGTGTGTGTGTGTGAGGAAAATCAACATATCTGTCTATGTCTTAACTCTTATAAAAACCATGCTCCTCTTTTCCCTTTTGCATTTGACCAGTTCCAGAGTGACTATGCTGAGGTCACAATTAGCCCTGGTAACTCTGTTGACTACTCTACTATCTGCTCTGACCAAGGTGAGGAGTCTCTCCTGTACGCCACTGTGAGATTCACTGACCTACCAGCAGGGAGAGACAAGGTCACCTCAAGAGATGAAAGAGATGATGCTGTGATATACTCCACCATAAACCAAGATAGTTGAAGTGCAAAATCTTTGATCAGTATTTATGAAAATGAGGTGTGACTGTATAAGTGCTATGTTGAGTTTAAACTTTTTTTTAGAATTTGAAAACACACTTACAGATAACATATAACAGAATGTTATGACACACCATTTGGATATAATTTCAAGGCATTAGCTCTGTGTTTCCCATATATCCACTAAAATTTTACTGCAAACCAACTTCCATCAGTGTGGCTCTCTCACAATATCTCTTTATTCCATGTATACAAGTCCAACCAACAGCATCAGTGTGGTTTTCCCGTAATATTTTGCTTTTCTATATGAATAAAATCAAATCTACATAATATATAAAAAATATTTCAGATGTTGTACTTGTCTTTCTCCTCTTCTGGTCTCCTCCCTAACATCCCACTCTGATATTGAATCAACTAGTAGAGCTTGAACAGTCAATGAGTACACAGTGACTCATAGAATTGGAAATTTGACCTACATTTGTAGTAAGTCTACTACACCAGAGCCTGAACCCCAACACATGAAATGTTGATATGAAATGTATACATTTTTTGTTTGTTTGTTTGTTTGTTTGTTTATTTGATTGTTTTCCAAAATGCATACAGGTGCTTTACATGTTTTACTGAGAAAACATGACCTATAGAGGGCAACAGATCTAAATGACAGGCAAAGTGCAAAGTCAGTCAAAAAGAGTCCTGTGTATGAACTAATGCCATCATGTGGTGTGTAAGAGCATTGCATTGATCCACCGATGTATTTGCTTAAGTAAGTAAGACTTAAAGACTTAAAGTCTTAGTAAGACATCAGACTTCACAGGAAAATTCACAGGAAGATACAAAACCACCATCCATTGGCCCTCTCTGACCAATTATTTAACTCAATTGTGAAGAGAAAGAGAGAGAGAGAGAGTATGAACAAATGTGGCAGTGACGGAGCACACACCACAGACACCACACCACACCACACCCCACAATTACAACATTCACTCTACCTCCATGAAATATGAGGCTCAAGCATCTAGAAAAAAATTGTAGGCCTAGTGGCAAATATTTTACACACATATTGTGACCATTGTATTCTTAAGAAAAATATACAATGAAGGATATTAACTCCTCAGCAGTCTCACATCAGACGTTTCTTGTGTGAAGAACAAATGTACCATAGCAGTGACAGAAGACACTGATGTGGTGTGAATAGATGTGACAGTATTATAAGTGAGATCTTCATCAGGCAGTAAGATGCCTGATGTAGAACTGTTGATCGAAAAGTTGCCTCTTTAGTAAATAAATAAAGTATTTTTGGAGCCATTATACAGTGTGTAGACCATCCCCTTCTCTCTTTGACACATTTTTGTCTGGCACCTGTTAACCCTCTAACCGCCCGGGTTTTTTTGGATTTTTGCATAAAAAATTCAAAAGGCCATGGCTTGAAAGTGGTCAGAGATAAAGTCCTACTGTAAATGTGAAAATCATTGAGTATGAACTAAAGTTCATAAAGGGAGTACATTTACTCATCTAATTTGCATATTGTGACGTCACAGGATGGCAATAGCGTCAAATTATGCACATTTCAGTAAATACTGATTGTTGAACACATTTGAGCAGTTTTACTTTGATTTTTGTAATTTCTCCGACATAACAAACAAACAGGACCACAGCCACATGTAAACCAACAATAGTAAACTATTAGTATTACCACAATCCCTATGTTACTATATAATAAAGTAGCCTGGTCAAATCAGTTCCTATCGCGAATGACTTTGTAGCTCTTCAGAGCCCTATTTTTACTAGACCTGCTGTCTGTACCATGTCAATTACAGACACTATCATCATGATTATCACTGGCACCAAGCACACCATGCTTATTTGAACCCTTTGGTCAACATTGCTGCAGGTAAACACTGACGTACACACGCAAAGACCCACCTCCATTCACAGACGCATCTTGACTGTCACTGCCAATGAACGACCGATCATAATCTCCAAAAGGCAGATTTTCTCCTTCAGAATCAGAGTAGGTGACTTACAGACCCAAGACTTCATAACACACGACTTTGTTTTTTAACATTTGCCGTTTTTCTGCTTCAATTTGTACAACGCGATCGCGCATTTCACTTCCGCGTTATAAACAGGAAATGCTTCTTTTTTTTGTTTCTCGCGAGTAATACAGGCACTTCCTGAAAACTTTTTTACTCGAATTTGGGCTTGAATCGAAGCTCTGGATGTCTGCCAACTAGTGGTGGAGAGTACAAAGGCGATTTGTCACCCTACTCGGATCTACCGTCTGTTTTAATCAGTGATGTTGCTTGTCGCCGTACGGCGCCTTGGGCGGTTAGAGGGTTAAAGAAATGTTTTGGATGTGCACACCCATCTCTTCAAATACAGCACTATAAGTGACCAGAGGATGTCACTGTGTAGGTGGGTGTCGGGGACTGCTTAGGATCGATTTGCCAAGAATTTCAAAACTTGGTCAGCCAGGGAAATACAGTATAATGGATAATCTTATCTATAGTATTTTAATGCTCCTTTAGTCATGTTGATTTGTTGATGTACTTTTACTGTACACAATACTTTTTTGTATTTTCCTGTTTACATTGTATTGTATGTTGTGTGTGGTGTCTTAAGCTGCTGGGACCTTGAATTTCCCCTTGGGGATCAATAAAGTATTTATCTATCTATCTATCTATCTATCTATCTATCTATCTATCTATCTATCTATCTATCTATCTATATCTATCCAATGTGGAATATTTGGCCTTGAATGGATTCTTATAACCGCAGATATTTGTGTGTATGTGTGTGTGTGTGTGTGTGTGTGTGTGTGTGTGTGTGTGTGTGTGTGTGCGTGTGTGCGTGTGTGTGCACTGAACATAATTGCACATGCATATGTTAACAGGAAAATGCATGTATGTACAGAAAGTACAAACTAGTTCCTATTTCACAACATCTCTGACTAAGTGTCAAACTTAGAACCCAGAGAGGACTATTGACAAGGCTTGAAACTGCAGATAGATGGGAGTATGAAAGACAAGAAGAGAGACAGAGAGAGGGAAGAAACTAAAAATAGTACAATTACATGGTGGACATATTTTATTTAATCTTAAGAGCTAATTAGAGCAGCATTCAAAGCTGTGTGGAGCCAACATGGATGCGTGATGGAGCAAAGAGTGTAATCTAATGACGGGATATCAGACATGGATACCTGTTTCCTGTTTACTGCTGTCTACTTTATTGGTAAGCACTTTCACCTCTACTTGAGCTACTTTTTTGTTATGTTGGCAATACTAATGAAAGTGACAAGTGTATTGGTTTATCTACCATCTTAGAGGTATGTAAGATAAGGAGAAAGAGACAACTGTGGAGAGGTTGTGGGTCCGCACAATATTGTCTGGACTGAGGTTGTAGTATAACCCAAATTATATTTGCACACATTAAATGTATAAAATCCCAATAGCACACCCAATTAGATAATCAAAACTCTGTTTAATCCATATAAATATTTTTGTTCCACATTTAAATTTATGTTGCTATTCATTACCTCTGACCTCTGAACTTGTGTAACCAACCTTTCAGGTCGGGTTAGGCTAGGCATTACTTATTCATCCTTGAACGCCGATAGTTGAATAAAACAATGTCTTGTGTCTGTATGTGGGTAGAAGTTTGGGCAGGGAGCCTGGCTTGTCTTAGACACAAGCAAAGGGGCCTTAAAAGGAAAAAAAAAGGTTGAGAAACACTGTTCTAGAGTGACTGACTGATCAGATACCTGATATGTTTACCATTTCCTCTCTGTTAGTGTTGCGCTGTCTGAGGTGTGAGGAGGAGATCAAAGTGAGAGGACATGAGGGAGGAGATGCTGTCATCAACTGTCCTTATCAGAAGGGCTATGAGTCCTATTCAAAGTACTTACAGAAAGGAGACTTTTCTGATGGTGCAAAAATCATCCAATCTGATGGTTATACAGAGTGGACTCACAGTGGGAGGGTATCTCTGCAGGACAAGACAAGCAGAAACATCTTCACTGTGACCATCCATAACCTGACTGTAGTGGATTCTGGGATATATGGGTGTGGTGTTAAGAGATGGTGGAAAGACTTCTACAATACAGTTAAACTTACAGTAGGTAAGTCACTTAAATGTACCATATTCAAAGTCCTTTTAGGCAAGGCCCCCACTCAGCAATAATTTGGAAACGTGTTTCTGGGAAATTATTGGGCAGCTATTTTCCCTTTTATGTGGATGAGGAGGCATACAGATAGGTAAGGGGCTTGATACAGTATGTGTAGGCCATTGCGATATTGGCATTTTGAACTAACCCCATGCATTTTTATGAAAGATCAATTGAGTGCTGTGTCTGTTAGAAAGTGTCTGCTGTCCTAGGGAGTAAGCACATACTGTACAGATAAACACCAATTCCAACATCGTATCTGAAAGAGTAGCAACAGTAGCCTGACTAGCCAGACCCACATCAAGATGTAAGGTCTGGGCACTCACCATAGGCAGGGCTCAATCGGAGGGGTGGGATAAACAGTTGTCTTTCAAATTCCCTCTCCACTCAATAGGATAACGCTTCAATAGACCTAGAAGTTCGCCTACAAAAAAGCTACCATCTTTGCCCATATAAGGAGATACTGTACGGTATCTGACGATTTTTCCTATGGAAATCTAACATGGGGATTTTGAATTATCACACCTGTTAATCTCTCATGGGGATGACAAAATCGGAAATGTAGGTGTTTCCCTGAACGCACTTTTGTCCTCTGACTTCGAGAAGATACTGATCTCCGCTGCGCGAAGACGGTAGACTTTGATTTTTGCCCCCCCAGAGCTAACTTGCCGTGCAACTTGCCATTAAGTTAGTCAGCCAGTTAGCTCTGGGGTAGCAAAAATTAAAGTGTGCCGACTTCACGTACTGGAGATCATGCACGAGAAGGCAGAGGATAAAAGTGTATTCAGGAAAACGTCTGCATTTAAGACTTTATCATCCTCGCAAGAGTTAAACATGTGCGATAATTCAAAATCCCCATGTTATCTTCCCATTGGAAAAATCGTCAGCCTGCCTACCGACTCTATCTGCGATGCGATTGCCTGAGAGAAGTTTACTCGGGCAATCTCCCAAGTCAACAGGAAGTTGCAAGACTACCTCAGCAGCAAATTAGCTTTGTTGCCACAAGGGGTTAGATTAGATTTCTTGGCTAAAGCAACAGTATGAGTCAAGCAGGACCGGAGGCTTCACGCATAGGTTGGAGTATCTGTGATCTTGGCCATAGACATGAACTCATGAGCAACTAATCTTACATTTATGCAATCATTATGATCATGCTGAATAAATCATGAAGTGTTACAGGACCCTTTGTGTTGTTCATGTTCTTTCTTCTCCATGGCTCTCTCATTCTGTCTTTCTGTCAGTGTTGAGCTGTGTGAGCTGTGAGAAGATTACACTGAGAGGTTATGAGAGAGGAGAGGTCATCATCGACTGTCCGTCCCAGAGGGGTTACAAGTACTACCCTAAGTACCTAATGAGAGAAGATGGTGATGATGTCATTCGGTCTGATGGATTTGCAGATTGGACCCAAAAAGGGAGAATATCTTTGCAGGACAATAAGTTCAAAAACATCTTCACTGTGACCATCCATAGCCTGACACTAGAGGATGCTGGGATCTATGTCTGTGGAGTTGGTGTATGGAGACGAGAAAGCTACACCATAGTGGCACTCAGAGTAGAAAAGTGGCAGTGGGATGATCCTTCTAAACCTGGGTACATGGGTGTGTAAGAAAGAAGGACTTTATTACTACATTCACTAACTTGACCACATTCATATCATTGCAAACATTAAATAGAGCTCATGTTTTGAATGTTTTGTAGGAATTGAAGATCACCTTTTGTAGGAATTGAAGTTCACATATGTGTTGCTTTCTCAACTGTGTACACATACTTTTAAATTGGTTGCCGGTTGTTGCAGCTGATCCGCAGCATAGCTGAATACCATAAAGTTGACCATGCTTCAACATTCAAGCTCTTGACACTCAAAGCACACAATGGCAGATTTAATTAAGAATTGATGACTTCCACATTACACATTTTACACTCTAGTGGCTGTTGGTGTGTATGAACAGTAAGTGTGATAAACAATGATGGGTGTGTGTTTGGTGTGTTGAATGACCTCAGCACTCATTGGTACAAACAAAGGACATGTCCAACAGTTTCATCAGTCTGACAATTGGTAACTCCTAAGTACTTAAAATATTCTCTCTCTCATTCCAGGTCAAAACCCAAACAAAGGAAAACATATATCTCCCATGCTGAGAACTACATTAGGTAATAAATATAAAAATCATACAAATGGCTTCTGGAGGCCTGGAAATGCATTGACATTAATTTCAAGGTATTTGCTTTGCACTGTAGACTTGATCAATGTCATGATATCCACAGAAGCAATATTAGTCAGCTAATGCTAGCACAATGAGCATTGCTAGCAAGCATGGCTAAGTAAATAAATGGTTTTCACTATGTTTTCCTAGACAAGCCTGGCTCTAGGGCTTTGATTCTGGTGTTGTGGGCCTGAAATGTATAATGTTGACATGATATTATCTGTCAGAAAGTTATTGTACAGTGAACAGTACCAACAGTACAGTGAACAGTGAACAGTACAAAATCTCCAGAACCAACGCCTGAGCCTAACCACACATCAGCCAACCGAGGTGATACTCTCTCTCTCTCATTTTCTATCTTTCACTCACTCACTCACTCACTCACACACACACACACACACACACACACACAAACACACACAAACACACAACCACACACACACACACACACACACACACACACACACACACACACACACTTGAAATAAGTGATTGGAAAATGAATAAAGAAAGTAATTTTGTTTAAAGAAAGACACTGTGTTGACAATGCACGTATATTGAAATTAGCTCCTGCTAGTTAGAGGGGATGCATCCCCTCTATTCAAATCTGGTCGCTTCTTATTAGAGGGGATGCATCCCCTCTATTGAAATCTGGTCGCTATGTCATTGTATTGTGTACACCTAACAGTTATCATTATTTTCTGTGGGTCCTACAGGTCACCTTGTACTTCTGTTTACTGGTTTGACTGCTGTTGTGCTTTTGTTCAGTCTGCTGTTATTGAGCATCAAATTGAAGAAAGCTGATAGGATCCAAGGTAAAGAGGGCAATTCTGTTGGGGTTTATTTGAATCATTCTGTCATTGAAAACATATTCAAAGATCTCTGAGACAGACCTCAGATATAGGCCTGTTTTTATTTCACATAAGCTATTTGGTTGATTTAATATTTCCTTTATACGTTTTTCATATATTTTTAAGCATGGAAGAAAACCCTGTTTTTGAATGTGTTATCACAAACATGCTTGTCCAGGCACACAATCTGAAATGCTAGAGATTTTCCTGTTCAGTCAGTAAAATTTACACATGCTTTTTTACTCAACTTTACAAATGGTGAAATAATCATGTGTACATACTTAATACACCATACTATACATTTTAGAGTGCAATGGTTTATTTTAATTTTCTGTGTTTTATGTCTGATCAGCACAATGCAGTTCATTTAGGCACAATGTACAGACCAGAGAGGTGAGTCAATGCCTTGGAAATCAATGGTTAATGACATATGTAATCAAAATATTTTTCAGTCGTATAATGGAAAAACTATTGATAATCTTTCCTGCAAAATAAGATATTAGCAAATAATTGAAAATATAATAAATGTGAGCTGCATTTTTGATTAGGAGATTGGGAATGACCAACAAGAGACCAACACCCAACCAGATGAATACTACCAGAGCCTGAACCCCAACACCACCCAATCTGATGCAGTGTACCAGAGCCTGAACCCCAACACCACCCAATCTGATGCAGTTTACCAGAGCCTGAACCCAAACTCTACCCTACCTGATGCCGTCTACCAGAGCCTGAACCCCAACACCACCCAATCTGAGATAGTTTACCAGAGCCTGAACCCCAACACCACCCAATCTGATGCAGTTTACCAGAGCCTGAACCCCAACTCTACCATACCTGATGCCATTTACCAGAGCCTGAACCCCAACACCACCCAATCTGAGGCAGTTTACCAGAGCCTGAACCCCAACACCAACCAATCTGATGCAGTTTACCAGAGCCTGAACCCCAACTCTACCCTACCTGATGCAGTTTACCAGAGCCTGATCCCCAACACCACCCAATTTGATGCAGTCTACCAGAGCCTGAGCCTCAACACCACCCAATCTGATGAAGTTTACCAGAGCTTGAACCACACAACCACCCAATCAGATGAAAACTACCTGGGGCCGGTTTCCCGATAACGTTCACTCTTAGCGAGCTACGAAGACTCCAAAGGTATAACTTACCAAAGTTGTTTATCTTTATAGTCGTGGTTCCCGAACTATCACTTAGGAGTCTCCTTACGAAAAGCTCCTTACGTCCGACGTATAAGGCACTGTCCACCATGAAGGTGCTGAATTAGGTGACATCGATTGCTCAGAAATCGATTTTTTATTTCACGCGGAGGCTTGACATGCTTATGAAAGCGTTCTTTGCACCAAAAAACATTGCTTATAATAGCCTATCGCCCCCATAACATTCACGCAACTTCAACGTGGATGAACTTATTAGCACACAATGATAAAAAAGTAGTCTAGAAATGAAATGATCTACGTCCGCCAAGTAGGTTATGTTTTCATCTGGTTTGTTTGTTGGTGTGTTAGTTTGTTTCCCACATGGATAAAAAGATTCGAACGCTTCATGTTTGAAAGCAGAGGTCTGCGCTCTCTGAGTGCGTTTCTAGTTTGTTTGTTTGTTTGTTTGTTTGTGTGTGTGTCCGTTTGTTTGCAAGATAGGCTAACTCTAAAAGTTAAAGATGGATTTCGATTAAATTTCCAGGGAAGATCTGAAATGACCCAAGGAAGAAACTATTTAATTTTGTGAGTGATTCGTATCATCGTCTGGATGCAGGAGGCGTAGGCTACATGTGTTTGCTTGGGGGAGGTTTGTGCTTTTCTAGTTGAAATAGGCTATGTAGACTTTTTTTTTAATCACAGCTGATTGACCAACATCCTCATTCAGTATTGTGTGCCTTTGGTTAACATTAAACATGACAGCAAGCCCGCACATTAGGCCTAAACATTGTAGGACGGTGGGGGGAAGCAAAGAATAAAGCGCTTTTAATTATTTTCAAATGCGTGCACGTTTCATATTTGTATGAAAACATTTCCAGAAACTATTTTCTAAATTAGCATACTTACATAAAATCATTGGCGAACCAAAATAGTGATTTTGTATCATATGAGTTGCATGCGCAACGGAAATTGCTGTAGGGTACAGTGGCGGCGACTAGCGTCTCGAGTCGAAACATTGCTAAGGTGCAGCTAAGAGAGATCTAAGAGTTCTCCAGACCACTCTTACCAACGAACGACGTGCGAAAGACATTCGTAGCAAAGAAGCTTTCGGGAAATGCGTGAGGTACTTAAGGTAGAGCTTAAGATAGAGGTTACGAACTACGTAGCGTTAAGAAGGCTTCGGGAAACCGGCCCCAGAGCATGAACCCCAACACCACCCAATCTGATGCAGTTTACCAGTGCCTGAACCCCAACACCACCCAATCTGATGCAGTTTACCAGTGTCTGAACCCCAACACCATCCAATCTGATGCAGTTTACCAGTGCCTGAACCCCAACACCACCCAATCTGATGCAGTTTACCAGAGCCTGAACCCCAACACCACCCAATCTGATGCAGTTTACCAGAGCCTGAAGCCCAACACCACAAATGTTTTGCAATTGTGAAAATGTTGCTTGCATATTAACATTTTAGGACATCAAAATATTTTCAAAAGGAAGTTTTGCCTCCGAGTTAAACTGGACTTAATTGCAAGTAAAATGTTTTGAATTTTGTATGAATAAAAAGTTTTGCTCAGCAAAATATTTTGAAGTGAAATGTTTTGACTTCAAAGTTGAACAGGATGTAATGGGAAGGACCTAAACAAAATGGGTTTATATTGGGGGTTTGTATTGGATTGACAGCATGGCTCCTGTCTAATCTTTTCAGCTCTTGCATAAAATAATATAAATCAGTACATCTGCAAATCTCACTTTGCTACATTTAAAGCTATTTCAGTAACCAAAGCTAGACTTGCCTTGTCCTCTTACTGTAACATAACATTAAAACCCAGCTCTTACGCTAACAATATGCTACATTCTGTCCAAAAAAGTGGCAACCATGCAGGTGTTTGTTTAATTCTCTATGTCAAAGAGATCTCTCATCATCAAACATGATCATCTTTTGATCTTGTGATCATCTGTGAGTTTTGGCTTACTTGCTCAATTTTGCAGCTCACAGCCATACAACTGCCCCATATGGTCGGTCTCTTCTAAATGAACTTCTAACCGAAATTCTCTGCTATAAGGATCAACACACCAACTGCCCTCAGAGGGCGCTACTGTGCAAATGTCCATATATTATCATGATCTGATCATGAACTATTATGTTGTCAATACATTAAATATTTTTGTGTACCTACAGATCATTAGGACACTTGTTATACAAAATGATTGAATGTTTGGGAACTTAACCTAAACATTACCATTATTAACTCTAGCTAGCCCTTAATCCTCAAAGCTTCAAAAGAGACAGCAATTTTAATCAGTTTATTACAGGCCAACATACATTTGATATATTCTACCTTCTACATAAATTACTTATCTGTTTTCTGTTACCTTATAACTTCAAAAGAGGTTTGCCATTGTCAACCAGTTTACCAAATGTACACATGTGTGTGTGTTTGTGTGTGTGTGTGTGTGTGTGTGTATTTGAATTCATGGGTGGATGTTTGTGATTATGTTCAATTCTCCTAATACATGTTGAAAATGAGTAAGCACCACCCATTCCCCTTTGTGATTGGCGGTGATGGTTCAATTGTCACAGCCAGCTTCTCCAAAATCCAGATTATTTTATTTTTTTCTATCCTACCACTTTCAAGTGATTGTTTTGTTTACTCCCAATAAGACTTTGTCATCCTTTGCATCATCTTTTTTTGAAGAAAAAAAAGAGAGCAATTTATTTTACTTTAAAATTGATGAACTGAAGCAGTGGTTAAAGCTATAATTAGTCTAAGAATGTCATTCGTATATTTGAAAAATTCATACACAACCAATTTGAGTAAGCACAAGGTGAGAACATGGAATGGCCAGATTTCATGCTAGTTATCACTTTAACATGACTGACCTGGAACATATGATTAGGCAGATTAGGAGAAAAACGAATCAGAAATCGTATTGTGATGTATAGTGGCCCACTACCCACTCTTGAGTTAGATACACATGATCAGGGACTGACTAAACGGTCTGGCATTTGGGCAGATGCCAGAAGTGCCTCGCAAATTTGTGGGCCGGCCGAACACGCCAATTTGTTGCGACACATAGTAGCACTGACGGGACTTAAGGGACCATGAAATTGTATAGCTATAAGTGTGTGTGTGTGTGTGTGTGTGTGTGTGTGTGTAGGAGAGGAGCTGCACTGCCTGCACTTATTGGGTTAGCATCAACATTTTGAGCTGGAAGCTTTTTTTTATTATTATTTTTTCACAAGTCATTTGATAACTGAATGGTTACCGCATGCAGGCCCTCTCTTTTCCCTTACAAGTTTAGGTTCTCTTAAAATCAAACAGCAGCTGTGTCTCATTTCAGGGGCTGGATGCTTCGGAGCATTCGTGCTACCTAGCACCGGTCTTCTGTGACCGCATAGACCCGACCTAGCTGGACCAACGGTTTTTTTAAACGGGACGGTCTAGCCCAAAAGAACGGCTCTGTTACGTCATGAGTCCGAGCTTGGCCTACTGATCTGTCAAACTCATGTAGGCTACGTGAAAAGCATCCTTTCAACACGTCCATGTCATCAAAACATGTTACATTTAACTCATAGGCTACAACAGTACAACATGCTACTACTGACTGAGAACAATCATCTATTCGATGTTTTATTTTTTATTTAGCAGACGCTTAGAATAACATTCAGTGCAGAGGAAACGCTAACAAGGAATTAATGTGGCATAGGCAATGCCAATCTTATTTTATTATAAGACTAGTCAAAACAGTGATAGGAGGATAGCCTATATGGCCATATTCTATGCTTGCCTTGACCATCTCCAATTTAAAATAATTTGTTAAACCACCGGCTAAAAGCGGCCACACAACTGTCGCATTAGGCTACTTTTCAAGAGATGGCTATTTCAAAGGGAGTTGGATATAGCGTTCATGTGAGTAGCCTTGCCCTTTTTCTTTCTAACCTGGTTAAAACCAAACTTTACAGGTAGGGTACAGATGGGCATGGCTAGCTTAATTGCTTTCGCTGCTTGACATAATTTCAAAAACATCGGAGGGAATATAACAGGAGTTTAGATAACTGGCTATGGAATTGCAGGATAACGAGCTGTGATCAGCTGATGTGAACTTATGCTGGTCGTTTGCAGGCTTAAATGCATAACTATTGGACTTCGTTGTTAACTGACCTAGCTTGTAGCTCCATTGCAACGTTGACAAACGTCATTGAGGCTCAGCTGATGATCATATCCATGTTATCCATTTAGCAGATGTTGATCGTCTCTTGCGCAAGTGCTGTTTGTAGGTTTATATCATGTTTATATATAGGCTATCTCTTTTCATATCTCGATCATGCACAAAGCGTCACATGCATTTGCCACATAAAATAGATCGACAAAGTAGGTTACTCTATTGGATTGCCCTGAGGAAGACCCGCTCCTGTTGAAGGGCAGTCTCATATAACGGCAGAAGATGCGCTCTCAAGTCGAAACGCGCTAACTTTATCCAATGAAATAAAGGATTTTTAAAAAAAATGTTTTCACTTAATCGGTGTGCCTCGGACCTCTGACTAGCCCACTGCCTTCTACAAACTTTATCACCAAGAAACTTTACATAGGCTATAGGACAGTCGCAGTTTGTTTCAATTCTATTTTTGTCCGTTCCCGAAGAGCTGTTTTTTACTTTAATTAAGCGACCCAACGCAACACTCATTCTCTCTCTCTCTGTCTCTCTCTCTCTCTCTCTCTACCTTAGTGTTAAGGGTAGACGTGGTCGGAGCGGTGTGAGGTAGTTGGAAATAGCACTCAGAAAAAGGATGAAATATGATGGGTGATTTATTTTCCCAAATAAGGCCCAATGGGCAAAAATAATAAAGAAATGTTTAACAAAAATACTTTTGATAAAGAAATTAAATAGACTTGGTAGTCAAAAACAATCCTTCAGAAAAGGCAATGAAATACAGTCAACTGTATAGACTACTTGTACTAGCCAATAGAATCGGGAGTATTCTCAAGACTTACGTCTCCACATCAAGAACTCTCCCGCTGTACTGAACGCACCAGTTTAAATAAGTTGGAACGCTCCCCTCAAATTGGTCCAAACCAATACACTAAAGCGCAGCAGGGGTGTTTACAGGTAAATAATATAAATAAGCTTAAGACAGCACCAAACAACATTCTAAAGACCTAGAAAATAAACAAAATACATATACAATTAATCGCTGACGTTTTGCATAACAAAACAGTAGGTTACAGCTTAATTACTTCGTAATTATAATGTATTACACTTCCGGGTGTCCCAGGAAGTGGCAGAATATTTTTAAACAGACGAGACGCGGCATTCACTCCTTTACAAACAAACTGAAGACACGACAATGGACACGGGTAGGACAAACATGTAACGACTTGATAATGACATTCTATGTGTTAATGATTCTTTAAAGCTAAATAAACGGAACATTTATGACACGACGTGGTGTGATTATTTAACAGACGTAATGTGATTGAATGGTGAATGTTATAAACTGTCGGGAGTTGTGATGTTGGATGTAGCTTGGCGTACGCCTCGCCGTAGTGTTTGATAATTAGGCCTACATATAACACTACGGGAGAAACGGGGAAGGGTCTGATGAATGACATGTATGACTGATGATTGTAAACGGTACAAGGCTAAACGGGAAACATAGACACATTCAACAAACATATACATGCAACCCGACATAGACAACGAACATAATGAAGGCAGTACTATACTGCCGTGACGGTGGCTACTCGCCCCGTCACACACCCCCCCTCCTTAAGAGGAAGCGTCCATGTCCATGTCATGGCGCGACAGAAAGTCTGCTATGACATTGTCTTTGCCAGCCCTGTACCTTACAGTGAACCTGTAAGGCTGCAAAGACAGATGCCAACGAGTAATCCTAGAATTGGAGTCCCGCATTCGATGGAGCCACTGCAAGGCTCTGTGATCCGTCTCCAGGATAAAGTCCTTACCTAAAAGGTAATATTTGAGCGTGTCAATAGCCCACTTGATACCCAGGCACTCCTTCTCAATTGTAGAGTAGCGAGTCTCGCGGGGAAAGAGCTTACGACTCACATACTGTACTGGCCGCTTGTCCTCCCCCTCACCCTGCAACAACACCGCCCCCAAGCCAAAGCCTGAGGCGTCAGTTTGCACAGTAAAAGGCATGGAGAAGTCCGGGCTCTGCAGCACGGGGTCGTGACACATACTCTCCTTAAGGTCCTGGAAAGCACTCTCACACTCAGGAGACCAGACCACCTTGTTTGGACTGGTCTTGCGTGTGAGATCAGACAATGGAGCCGCACGGCTGGAAAAATCCGGTATAAACCGCCTATACCAGCCAATTAATCCAAGAAATGACCTCACCCCCTTCTTCGTCGCGGGCGGCTGGCAACTGCGGATAGCATCCACCTTGCCCACCTGAGGTTGAATTGTGCCACCACCCAGGACGTAACCCAGGTAGCACACCTCGGACTTTGCAAGCTGGCACTTGCCGGCATTCACCACCAGGCCTGCATTGCTGATGCGTTGAAAAACGTCCTTCAGATGTCGCAGGTGTTCTGACCACGTGGAGCTGTGGATGACCACATCATCAATATACGCAGCGGCGTAGTCCTCCGCACCCCTCAGGACCGCGTCCATGAGGCGTTGGAACGTTGCTGCTGCTCCATGAAGGCCAAACGGCATGACCCGGAACTGGAACAGACCTGATGGCGCTCTGAAGGCGGTCAGCTCCTGAGCCTGTGGGTCCAGCGGGACCTGCCAGTAGCCCTTGCAGAGGTCGAGCGTGCTCAGGAACTTTGCCTTCCCAAGGCGCTCCACCAACTCGTCCACCCGGGGCATTGGATAGGCGTCAAAAGCAGAAATGTTATTAAGCTTTGAAAAGTCAATACAAAAACGCAGTCCCCCATCCTTTTTAGGGACAAGAACGACAGGACTGCACCACTCACTGTGTGACGGTTCAATGACTCCCATCTCCAGCATGGCCTGCACCTCCAATTTCAGCGCGGGGATCAGTCGCGCTGGAACCCTGGTGGTGGTCTGCCGGATGGGTCCTGGAGAAGTCAGCCGGATGTTGTGGGTGATGACTCCAGTCCGCCCTGGCTCGTTCCGGAACAGGCCTTTGGGGGTGATGCGTAGCAGGTCATCCTGCTGTTCAGATGACAGGTGGGTGATGGGGGGATAAGAAGACTCACCGCCCGCAGTTGGGAAATACTGCTCCACCGGCTCCTCCTCCTGTTCCACTGTCCTCGCCCACAGCTGATCTTGTATAGTCTCCGGACGACTTATCCACTCTTTCAGCAAGTTCACGTGAAAGACCTGCTTCGGACGGCGTCTGTCCGGCATGGCAATCTCGTAGGTGACCTCGCCGGCCTTGCGAAGCACCTCAAAGGGTCCTTGCCATTTTGCCAGAAGACTGCTCTCGGACGACGGCAACAACAGCAACACCCGCTGCCCAACAGTGAAAGCGCGGCTGCGTGCCGTCCGATCATACCACGTCTTTTGACGCGTCTGTGCCTGGGCCAGATGTTCACGGGCCATGGAGCTCATCTCCTCCAACTTTTCCCGCATCCGTAGGACATAGCTCGCGATGTTGGTGGGTTGAAGAGGAGCGTCCCCCTCCCAACTCTCACGGAGAATGTCCAATGGGCCTCTCACCTCCCGTCCATACAAAAGCTCGAAGGGAGAAAACCCGGTGGATGCCTGTGGGACTTCTCTGTAGGAGAAGAGTAGATAAGGGAGCCACTGGTCCCAGTTGGCTCCAGAGTCAGACACAAACTTTCTCAACATGGACTTTAAGGTCTGGTTAAATCTTTCAACCAGGCCGTCAGTCTGTGGGTGGTAGGGTGTTGTCTTAATGCCTCGGATTCCTAACAGGGAGTACACCTGCTTTAATGTCCTGCTGGTGAAGTTGGTGCCCTGATCAGTTAAAATCTCCTTAGGGATCCCCACCCGTGAAAAAAGCTGAATTAAACAGTTGGCCACTTGCCTAGCCTTAGTGTTTCTGAGGGGGAATGCCTCGGGGTAGCGTGTAGCATAGTCGCAGATGACAAGAATGTAACGGTGACCGGCACTGCTCCTTTCAAGGGGCCCCACTACATCCATGGCAATGCGACTAAATGGCACATCAATAATGGGGAGACTGATTAAGGGGGCTTTCTGACCTCTCCTAGAGCGAGCACACAGTTGGCACTCTGGACAAGACTTGCAAAACTGTGAGATGTCTTTGTGAAAGCCTGGCCAATAGAACCTATTCATGATTCTGTTCTCAGTCTTTTCCTGGCCTAGATGACCTGACCAAGGAACGCTGTGACCAAGCTCTAGCACTTTAGCTCTAAGAACCTCTGGTACTACCAACTGCTCTGCATTAGCGCTTACTCTATACAGCCTCCCATCTCTCTGCAGAAAGCACACGTCTCCCTCTGCCATGGCTTCCCTAGCCTCATCAGGTGTTTTGGCAGCAGCAAGACATGAGCTAAGTGTTGGGTCTTCTCGTTGCAACCTCCCAAATTCAGCCACTAGAACTTCAGCACCATCTAGTGGTGGGGTGGGAAAGCTTTCCTGCACAGCCGTACCTGCAACCTTAGCTCTGCGCTTCTCTGCCTTTGTCTTCTTAGTCTTAGCACCATGATATGGTAACTCAGACCAAGGCTCTTGTTCAATTTTCTTTGACTGGGCTCTAGTTGTGACACAGCCGGTCGCTGTGCTAATACTCCCCTGTAGCAACTCAGCAAGTACTGGCACGTCCTGGCCTAAAATGACTGGGTATGGGCATCTGTCTAACACCCCTACTGTCAATAAGTACTTCTGACCACTAATTTCAATGTTGACCTCTGCTGTTGGATGTTCTGACTCGTCACCATGGATGCATCGTACTCTTACTTTACCTAGAGGTTCAAACTCTTCTGGCTTCAAGCAAGACTTTAAAATGAAAGATTGGCTACTGCCTGAATCAACTAGTGCCTGCCAAGACTTTCCCTTCATCCTGACTGGGACAGTGACATCAGCTGACATCCTAGAGGGGACATACTTGATAGGGCCAGGGGAGTAACACAATCTAGCCTCAGTTACTTTCTTAAGCGGACATTCTGGTTTTATATGACCATGTTGACCACAGCCGTGACAGATAATTACCCTAGGTGTTGCAGCTGGAGTGTGCCTAACATCGGGGCTATTGGGGCTATTGGGGCTATTGGGGCTATTGGAGGCTTTAAACACCCGACCGCCACCCACAGACTTACCCATGGAAGAGGTCTTCTCCACCTCCCGCTGTGCCATCTGGTGGGGTCTTCTCCAAGTGTCCTGAACGCCCAGCTGGTAGCCTTTTCTGCTCTGCCTGGCGGTTACGAAGGTCTCCACCAGGTGTGCTGCCTCTACAGAAGTCTTCGGTGACCGTTCCCGGACCCAGATCTGTAGTTCAGGATTCAGCATGCCCAGAAACTGCTCCAGAATGATCTGTTCACATAGCTGGTCTTTGGTTACCATTGCAGGGTTCAGCCACTTTTCAAACAAGTCTTTGAGTCTGGCTTGCAACTCCTTCGCCGTCTCTCCCTCCAGGATAGCTTTGGAGCGGAAACGTTGGCGGTAAGTCTCCACATTGATCTCAAACTTGTCCAAAATGGCTTGTTTCACCAGTATATAGTCTCTGCAATCGTCCACATTCATTGCAACATACGCCGCTCTGGCTTTTCCCTTCAACAGGGGCACAAGGTACACAGCCCACAAGTCAAGAGGCCACTGGCTGGCTGCTGCAAGTCTTTCAAAAGTCGTTAAATAATGCTCAATGTCCTCATCCTCCTCAAAGGGAGACATTTTTGGAGCTTTCCAGCCTTGCTGGATGTTGGAAGGCAACGTATTGCCCAAACCTGAAATGTTCACGGAGGAGTTTTGGATCCTGGGCCCCGGGTGTCGCCTTGCAGGTGCTTCGGGGGTGGGTATATTGAAGGTGGGCACATTGGGAAATCCACCATCCGATTCCCCTCTCACCAGGCTCTGAATCTGCTGGAACTGATGCTCCATCGATCTCCATCGCTGGTCCTGGCGATGAGCCTCAGCATCCGCCCGGTCATGTTGAGCCCGCTGCGCCTCCTGCATCGACGCCACAGCCCTCTCCAGTCGATCCATCCGGTCCTCAGGCATTGGGGTCAGTGACATGGCTGTCGGTGCTGACCTTGGTCTGGCCCCCAACTCTGCTCCTCGTCTAGGGGGCGCAGTGTCTCCCAAACGATGCTCCATAATAATCCACAAGGAAAAATGAAAAAAAAAAAAAAAATCTGAGTGCCTCTCACTGCCACTGGTGTTCCCTTGTAAGCTGCCACCAAATGTTAAGGGTAGACGTGGTCGGAGCGGTGTGAGGTAGTTGGAAATAGCACTCAGAAAAAGGATGAAATATGATGGGTGATTTATTTTCCCAAATAAGGCCCAATGGGCAAAAATAATAAAGAAATGTTTAACAAAAATACTTTTGATAAAGAAATTAAATAGACTTGGTAGTCAAAAACAATCCTTCAGAAAAGGCAATGAAATACAGTCAACTGTATAGACTACTTGTACTAGCCAATAGAATCGGGAGTATTCTCAAGACTTACGTCTCCACATCAAGAACTCTCCCGCTGTACTGAACGCACCAGTTTAAATAAGTTGGAACGCTCCCCTCAAATTGGTCCAAACCAATACACTAAAGCGCAGCAGGGGTGTTTACAGGTAAATAATATAAATAAGCTTAAGACAGCACCAAACAACATTCTAAAGACCTAGAAAATAAACAAAATACATATACAATTAATCGCTGACGTTTTGCATAACAAAACAGTAGGTTACAGCTTAATTACTTCGTAATTATAATGTATTACACTTCCGGGTGTCCCAGGAAGTGGCAGAATATTTTTAAACAGACGAGACGCGGCATTCACTCCTTTACAAACAAACTGAAGACACGACAATGGACACGGGTAGGACAAACATGTAACGACTTGATAATGACATTCTATGTGTTAATGATTCTTTAAAGCTAAATAAACGGAACATTTATGACACGACGTGGTGTGATTATTTAACAGACGTAATGTGATTGAATGGTGAATGTTATAAACTGTCGGGAGTTGTGATGTTGGATGTAGCTTGGCGTACGCCTCGCCGTAGTGTTTGATAATTAGGCCTACATATAACACTACGGGAGAAACGGGGAAGGGTCTGATGAATGACATGTATGACTGATGATTGTAAACGGTACAAGGCTAAACGGGAAACATAGACACATTCAACAAACATATACATGCAACCCGACATAGACAACGAACATAATGAAGGCAGTACTATACTGCCGTGACGGTGGCTACTCGCCCCGTCACAGTTAGGCATTCTATTATTGCAGGTTAACAATTAGTGATCAGACTTGCTTTCATTAGGCTTAGGCTACTGATTATATAGCCTACACGAAAACTATCTCCAGCGGCATCGTGTGTGCAGGCTGTGGTTAATTCAGGCTACAAATTTTTTTTGAACTGATGGAATTGTATTTGCTAGCCTACTTAATTTGCTAGGGACACATTTGCAATCTATCAAATTTAATCTAGTTTCCATTAGGCTATGTCACCAACACATGCTCTAAGAAACATTTGGTGGATGTCATTCACCCTTGGACTTTACTGTAGGCCTACGCAAACGGCCATCAACTAACATTACGATCTTCTAGTGGAAACCAATTATAATAGACTAGCCTAGGCCTACTCACTAGTGATTATCTGAGCATAATGTTAATTGGCATATGACTTGATAAACCATTTGAAAGTGAAAGGCCAATGTTTGAGCTTTATTTAGGAAGTGATTATTTTGATAGCCTACGGAAATCGGCGACATCGTTTAAGCATAGTTCACATTTCAAAAACTTATTTTGAAACTGAGACTTAACTGAAAATATATAATAACTTCATTTAAATATTATTATAACGTTTATTAAATGTTTAAACGTGTAGGCTATTCCTCTGCCGACCATCTCGCCAACTCAATGAAACTCAATGAAACGTCATAAACGTATCGAATCTTGGTGGCCAGGTAGGCCGCGAAGCATACATCCGATGCACACTCCGTTTCGGGGAAAAGAAGGGTGGGTTTGTCGGCCGGATTCGAAGGAGCCCACGGAATGGGACAGTACTAGGCGCGCCACTATGACGCAACCGGTCTACGAATCCGGCCTTAGAACCACACAGCCCCTGGAATGAGACACAGCTATAGTGTAATTTCGCATCTGTGAAACCCGATTGGTATTTAAATGCAACATATGCCTATATACTTTACAGTCATGGTGTATTTCAAGTTTTACATCAGCCTATTTTAATTTTGTAGGGAAATGTCTTAGTATGATTTTTTTTTTTTTTTTAAAACATGGTTTGATATAAAACAAATCTACTGGAGTTTTGTATTTTATTGTTTTAGAAAATGAAAATAAAGCAATGCCTTCTGGGAAGAATGAGCAAATCGTGTCTGCGCGTTCGTGTGTTGAAAGTTGGACTAGTGGTGGTCAAGTTAAGTCATTCAATAGATTGGTGGTGGAGATTATATGTTTTAAACTGGTAAGAAAAATGAATAGAGGCACTAAGCGACAGAAGGGGGGGCAGAGAAAAAAGAGAGAGACAATTAAGAAAGCACTGGTGTCTGAGGGGGGAAATGGGCGAAATTAGCCCACTGCTGTTTTTGTGCATTGTATCTGCGAGTTGGGCCGCTTGTGGGTGTGGGTGTGGGATTGATGTTTTCTATGTGATCAAATTTCCAATAGTCTAAAATTGCTAAATTTTTTTGAAGAAAACTCATTTTTGAATACCAGTGCATTTCTTTCTGGATGTTAATGAATATATCTTAAGTTAACATTTACATTTATTATTATTTACATTTCTCATAGGGCCCACAGTTCCTAACAACACCCATGTACAGGCTGAATTTCAGGACACCAAGGCCACTTTAAGCAACATATAGTATATTACAATACAGCTTATAATGTTATACTGTACATGAGCCTTATATTTTGGTTAGCCTATTCACTGGTTTCATTCTCCTTGACCTCAAAGCAAATCAAACCAGCTAATAGACTAAAATATCTGAAATAAAACCATGCCAATCTTTTGGTATGGTGTAGGGTATGTGGTGATGTGGGGTTAATTTAATTGCAAAGGCCAAGGGGACTTTATCAGGGTGTCATAGTGTCCTGGATCCATTTTTTTATATAATGAATAAAAATATGCCTGCCTCTATAGGAATTATAACACATATGGTTAACATTGATGTTCCAATACTTATGACCCCTGTATTTAAAAGAAAACATTTATTTATTTACTATACATTATAAATTTGCAAAGCAAATTGATTTCCTTGAAGGTCGTATATTACCTTATTTTTGTTTAAGGCACTAAGATCAATTTTCAAAATATAATTTTATATAGTGATCTTTAGCATGTGATACAATACTTGGTGGGGACTGTATGTGAGAACCAGTGATGCGTGGATACCTGTCTGAACCACCCACCCCGCCCCGCCCCGCCGTTTACAGCTAACCCGACCACAACTCGGACCGCAAAAATAATGATTTACGCTGATTTACGTACGCTGGCGACCCGGGTTCGATTCCCGCCCCGTGGTCCTTTCCAGATCCTACCCTGACTCTCTCTCCCACTCACTTCCTGTTGTTCTCTCTACTGTCCTGTCCAAATAAAGGCATAAAAAGTCCAAAAAAAATTAAAAATAAAAAAATAAATACAGGACCCGACCCGCTTCTCGACCCGCTTATTGTAAAAAGTAGTCTAACTTAGTCGTAGCGTCATTGAGCTACGCAAAAATGGTATCTCATATGCATGTAAAACAATAATATATATTGCCTAATTATATATAGCCTATAATTGCTCAGAATTTGGGAAACATGGATTAAGTCTACCTTTTTATTGTTCCGTGTCAGCATTCATCCAAAAATGTGGCTATTTGACTCAACATTGAACATAATTAGCCTAAGGATTTTCCTATACAAATTCTGTTTCAGCCGTTCCTCACATGAATGCCTTGAAGCTCTCCCAAGCATGAAATGCAGGCATAGAATATTATTAAGAAACTCTTTGTTAACGTCTTCATCTATGGACCAAAACAAAAACCAAAACCCATAGAGCCCGATTGAGTGCGTCATTGCTCCGTGATTATAAATTGCAGCGAGATGAAACCTTTATTGCACGAAAGAGCAGACGTGGGGCTTTCCAACGAGCCAGTAGGCCTATATAAGTTGCGCAAGGACGCACATTGCATGCTCATACCAATTGTAGGCTATATGCCTTGATGCACGCACGCACACACACACACAAACATGCACGCATGCACGCACGCACGCACGCACGCACACACACACACACAGACACACACACACACACACACACACACACTCCCTGTCAATTTCCCTCTGCCTTTATACTAGCCCCCACTGGAGCCTTTCCCCAAAGGTATCTTCCCCTTTCTGACTTGCAGACGCTCAGGTCAATGAGGCCTTTAGGCAGAGAGATAGAGAGAGAGAGAGAGAGAGAGAGAGAGAGAGAGAGAGAGAGAGAGAGAGAGAGAGAGAGAGAGAGAGAGAGAGAGAGAGAGAGAGAGAGAGTACAGAGTACACACACTATCTGTGTTATTTGTGTGTTGTGATGTGTTGATGTGTTTGAGTGTGTTTCTCTCTCTCCCACGCTCTCTCTCTCTCTCTGTGTTTGTGTGTTTGTGTGTGTATGTGTGTGTGTGTGTGTGCATATGTGTGTGTGTATTGTTCGTGTGTGTGTGTACAGAGCAGATGTACAGCTGCAGACATTGGGTCAAAAATATCCTGTGGCTTTTAGTTCAACTGAAGCTTTGTGTCTTTGCAGGGTACTTGACATAATGAAAGATCAGTTAAAGGTTAAGTTCAAACTCATCCCACATACACATCTGTCACAGAATAAAACTGTGGACCACCATGCTCACAAGACAGAGAGAGAGGGAGGGATATAATTAGACCAATATGTTGTGCATGGCTAGAGGTGAGGTTGAATGCTAAATGACATACAGTATAATAAAATGCCATAAAGCATACAGAAATAGATAGAGTGAGAGCGAGAGAGAGAGTCTGATATAGTTGTGTTTTGGTGTCAGATGCTGGTTTGAAAGGAGACGATTGGTGAGAGAGAATCTGCAAGTGTTCACTCTGCTCAGCACAAACAGATCAACAGCTACACAGACGGTGGATCCAAAAACTGTGTGAAACTTTATCAGCAAGATCAAAGTAAGGGTGAGTTAAAAAAGCACATTCCATGTTGTTACACCACATTATGTTACATATACACTAACTTGTAATTTCTCTGCACACACTAACTTTACCAAAACACTGGAAACCTGACTCAAAATGAAGTTATTTTGTCAAAGAATGAAGCTTGTTTTCACTTCACAAGATACATGCAGTCAATCAGAGTACACTAGGTTTCAAAATACTGGCTACTGTTGACTGTTGACTTTTATGTTTCAGTTTTACAGGTATTTGCATGCAAAACATGCAATCCAGCATTTTTACACTACATTTCTTGGTTGGGAACTGTATGTCCAGATGTAATGTTCACATTCAAATTCATTCCAGTAAAAAGCAAATATGTTTTTTTTTACTGTCAATGTAATATAGAGAAATAACCCCTGCCACTGAGTCTAAGATAGACTGGAATCAGCTGTGGTTGGCCCAATTTACCCAACATAAATCATATGTGTGTCAATTATTCGATTATTATTATTATTATTATTATTATTATTATTATTATTATTATTATTGTTTGTTTATTATCAGCTGAGATATATTGCTTTTGAATTGATAACATTGCAGAAGCAGAGGTTTTTATACTGTATGTAAGGTTTATAATATTGTTTTAACTATTGTGGGATGTTGTGTGTTAACATTCGAAAATAATACAAAAACGATCCATTATTTTGTTGGGAGGTATAGTTTGTCTGTTAAGAAAATGTAAGCATTGTGAAAATGTATTCACTGACTGCATACTGTGTGAAAACAACATGAAATGTGTGAATGGTATGGCCAGAAAAGACCGATAATGTGCTAACTGTGTTTAGAGTTTTGAAAATGTGTCAACTGAATGGACAAACGCTTGTTAGCGATTGAAAAAAAACTGTAATTCCCTTCATTACATGGCTCTTCAGAGTGCTGTATGAAGTTCCAATCACAAGAATGAGCCTTTCCAACGTTTTGAGATCTGTTAAATTGGGCAACTGTGGCCTACTGGTTAGGGCTATGAGTTTGTAACCGGAGGGTTGCCAGACCAGTTGGAAAAATGTGGGCTGGGGAGAGGTTCTCCCATGTCCACATCCACAGCTGAAGTGCCCAAGAGCAAGGCACCTTACCCCTCGAGTGGCACTGTTGAGCAGGTTTAGTTTAGTGAGTGTTTCAGTTCACTTTGTGTTCACTGTGTGCTGTGTGTTTCACTAATTCATGGATTTGGATAAATGCGGAGACTGAATTTCCCTCACGGGATCAAAAGAATATCCTCCTGAGACCCGGCCATTCATTTTTGTCCTCTGTAGGGGACATCAGTCTGAGTCTTATAAATGAAATACCATTCATGCCAACTATTCAAATCCTTTTGTACTCTCAAGAGGACATCCTGGGCTTTCTGGTGATACCACAATTATGTGGGTTGGGTTAACAGATTTCACAAATTTTATTTTCAAAATGGCGGCTATTGAGTTTTTTTCATTTCATGGCAGCAACAGAGGTAATTGACCCTTTTTGGTCATTATTATGTGTTTTATTGCACACAGTCAATTTGTGTCATAAAAATGACAGTCTCAACTTGAATTCAGAGAAATTTCAGAAAGATCCAGCAATTCTAACACCTTCAAAACATAACTTTTGTTCAATGTCCGCTGTAGTGGACATCGGGACTTAGTACCCCCTGCTTTTTAACCAATTTCTAAGTTTTATAAGGCAGAGGGTTGAGTGAGACAACAAGGTCTTTTCTACTTATTTCTAATAAATAAAAGGAGATACAGGATAAAATGGGATCCCTTAAGGTACAATACAGCCCCAGAAGCAGTGTGTAAGCTAGAGCTTTAAGGTTTATCAAGAAATAAGTACATTGTAGGTGAATTTGCCTCAATGTACATTACCCAATTTGTATTTTGGGTAACTAATTACTCCATTTACCTGTAAATTATTATTTGCCACTCCTAAAAGTGCTTTCACATTAACAATTTATCCATCAAGCATCCCTTTAGTGTACCTCTGCCATCCTAGGATCCCCTGAACACTAACGTTTCATTCATCTCTTGGGTCTTTGGCACAGGGGTCAGAGGTCAAATAATGAGAGTCCCTATCATGGTGTATACTCTCTGATGCCCTCACAGCAAGCCATTGCACTTCTTCAACACATGTTCATTAAAGGGAGAGTGTAGTAACCCCTCCAAACCTAAAACCTAGCTCTACAGTGTGCCATGTATGCAGACTGGCTGCAACACCGATGAGCCAGGCTCATTATTATGGCTGTCTGAATGCTTATTCAGCCATTATGGCAACACTTCATTATAGTACCCATCTCTGAAAGTTATGTTAAAAACACTTGAGGGGGAGCAAAGCCTTTCTTGGCCACCTATTTGCCTGTAATATCTCACATACCCTAACACTCCATTGACTTTAATGCAATACTATTACTACACATTCATAATTCCCATAGGGTTAGGACATTCGGATAGTCCCGATGTCATCTGCAGAGGACATCTGATAACTCAGCAATTAAGAACACTTTTGGATTTTTTTTTTGCTGCAGCATGTTTCTTTAGACCAAAATACTTAAATCATCTAAAAAAAATCTCAAAATTAAAACTTTTTTTTTCTCGGGTCTCAGGAGGATAAATATTGTTTTTGATTTTGAACGCGACATCCATTGTTGATGACGCATCCTTGGTTCGGTTCAAAACTGGTGGAAATGCGGGCTGGTTCACTAGATAGCAGTGGGGTTCATAGAATTCTGAACAGCACCAGTTCAACACCAGGTACGCTGTCGCTGGAAAACGGCCTACTGTAGCCCCTTTCACATTCACCGAATTTAACGCTAAATCAGCCGAATTTAACGTTAAGGCTGTTCCTTTCACATTGACGACACGGGGTGGGGAGTCAACCCGCCTCGGCAATCCGACCCGTCTCGGGGGGTAGTATCAGAGCCGAGCCGTGTTGAATATGAAAGGAACAGAGGTCAACCCCGCTATTAGGGGTGTGTGACTGATGACGTATTTGGCCAGGCAGGAGGTTAAAATACAGGAAACACACAAGAGACTAGGATAACTTTAGCTGCTGTGTCCATAGATATATGTGTCCAACAATCACATTTTTTATGCTGAGAGTGCCCTGAACCTCCTTTTCTCAGCACTTCGGTCAAGTGTTTATTGTTGCTAGGTTACCAAAACCGTCTGCTGCCAGCAGCACGTCTTTTTAGAAAGTTTGCCTAATGATAGCTAACTAGCCAACGAGCTAACTGTCAGAGCAGAAGTTGTCCAGGACTCAGCACACTGAAATATGGCATCATTTGGCATTCAAATAACATAACAAGTGGCCCGCCATCATTTGGAAGCTAAACCACGTAGAACTAGCATGACAGTTGTGTTTATCAGTTTATCTCCGAGGTCCAAGGCATGCTTAACGTCATTGTTCACTCCCAAATTGCGTGTGACGTGCTGCTAGGCAACGCCTCCCATAACTCGCCTCTGAACCCGGCTACAGACAACCCCGGGACCAGAACACGTCTACCTTTCACATTGCGAAATCCCCTGAACCCGCTATTTCTTAAACGCTAATGTATCGTTTCTGAATGTGAAAGGGGCTTGTGATTCAGAACTATGCTGCCAATTCAGCCTCTGTGCCAAATAAAAAAATGCCTATCAACAATGATATATTTCATTATTTTAAGGAAGATGGTTGCTATTTTTGAAAAAAGGACATCCACCAAACTCATGCTCTTCTGCCTTAACGGTGAGAACCATTTTATATACTGATGTCAGTAATTTTGGGAGGTCAATGTAGTACCCTTCCTGATTGGCCCTTTCCAGTCGGATCCAGTCTCTCTCTCTCTCTCTCTCTCTCTCTCTCTCTCTCTCTCTCTCTCTCTCTCTCTCTCTCTCTCTCTCTCTCTCTCTCTCTCTCTCTCTCTCTCTCTCTCTCTCTCTCTCTCTCTCTCTCTCTCTCTCCCTCCCTCCCTCTCTCAGTGTTGAGCTGTGTGACCTGTGAGGGGATCTCAGTCAGAGGATATGAGGGAGGGGATGCCATCATCAACTGTCCATATACGATGGGTTCTGACTCCTACACAAAGTACCTACTGAAAGGAGAGTTTAAAGATCGTGTTGAATTAATTCATTCCCATGGCAAGGCAGAATGGACTCACAATGGGACATTATCTCTACAGGACAAGAAAGACACAAACATCTTCACTGTGACCATACATAACCTGACATTGAAGGACATAGGGATATATATGTGTGCAGTTAACATATTTGGAACATATTATTTAACCAAAGTGAAGCTAGTGGGTAAGTCCCACAACATACATTGGCACATTTAAGAAATCATTCATTATTCTATTGATAGCACAGTAAAACATGTTTTTTTTATATTTGTAAATACTGTATGTGTTACTCCTTAGTGCTTCCCTTGTTTTGTGGTTGACTTGATCCCTATGCGCAGCTCAAGAAATGTTGAGAGAAAGATTTTTTATGTTTGTATTCATGCCCGTTGTTCATGTTCTCCCTCCTTCATCTGTCATTCTGTCTCTCTGTCAGTCTTGAGCTGCGTGAAGTATGAGGAGATCACTGTGACAGGATATGAGGGAGCAAATGCTGTCATCAGCTGTCCATATCAGAAGGGTTATGAGTCCTACCCAAAGTACCTATTGAAAGGAGAGTGTAAAGATGGTGTTGAAATAATTCGGTCCACAGATGGGCAAGAATGGACCCTCAAAGAGAAATTCTCTCTGCAGGACAAGAACAACTTCACTGCGACCATACGCAATCTGACAGTAAAGGATGCAGGTATATACGGGTGTGGGGTTGACAAACAAGGAACCTATTTCTTCACCAGAACAAAGCTCATAGTAGGTAAGTCACCTAGATACGTTTTTAACACTATGATGTCCATGTACGAATGACACGTCTGTTTATAGTGTTTTTATGGGTAAGTTATGACCATGTATTTAGTTGAAGAAAGTGTGCACATCCAAATAAAGGTGCAGGAGCCAACAATTTAAGATCCAAAATGAAGAAAAAGGTCTGCACACTTGCTCACGATGAGTTTAATCTATTAAAATTCAAGTTACATTTCTGAAGAGTCTGAGGAAGAGCTTGAAATGTAACTTGATTACACGATAATCTAATGCCAATACTCGTTGACATTCACAATACCGCTCTGTTACAATGGCTCACACGCAGACTAGCTCAGCTGATATTTCGCAATGATTTAAAGCGCTTTGTTTAGAAGCATGACGTAATTTTGAGTTGAGATGTAGTATGACATGTCTGCCAACTAGTGGCAAGGAGATTGAACAAAATTTGACACCCTATTTAACCAAATCGGCGGTTTTATTCAGTACTGCATCTTGTCGACTTCAGTCGATGGTGGCGCTTAGAGAGTTAATGTTTTTGAATTCTTGGTTGTTATCTGTTCCTGTCTGTCACAGGAAAAATAAATAAATATTGGAGTGTTTTATTTGTAAATGTGAAACAAAAGTCCAGAAAGTCCAACTCTCATAATATATACACGTACATCCTTCTCTCTCTCTCTCTCTCTCTCTCTCTCTCTCTCTCTCTCTCTCTCTCTCCCCTCACTTCTACCCCTCAACAACAGTTTCGACCAACAGTGTCACTCTCAGCACCACTTCAGGTAGCCTTGTCTTGATGTCAGCTGATTTACACAAGAAGGTTTTGTGTAAACAATACTGACCAGCAAATGCATATTGTCAGACACTGCCCTGCACTGAACACGTATGCATACACATGAACTCAGACCCACACACACACTCTCTCTCTCACACACACACACGCACACACACACACACACACACACACACACACACACACACACACACACACACACACACACACACACACACACACACACACACGAAAACAACTGCCCATGAGATTGTTATGTATTGTATTTGTTTGACAAGGTTGATGATATGTGTGGAAACTCATGCAATGAAAAGTGTGATCTGTGTGCATTCTCTGACCTCAAACCCAAGTGGCTAATTTGAAATGCTTTTTAAAATGTATAACTTAAACAGGGACCAGTACAACACCAGCATCTGAGTTCGAAAATACCACAGACTTTCTGGCTGACACCAGGTCAGCATCATCAGGTGAGGGGGTGATCAACATACACACACACACACACACACACACACACACACAGACACACACACACACACACACACACACACACACACACACACACAGACACACACACACATATAAATATACTATATATATATATATATTCTCCGGAGACCCAGGAAGTACATTTGAATACATTTTACTCAGTTATATATAAATTGTGTGTCAGGTCAGGTCAGCATCATCAGGTGAGGGGGTGATCCACAAACACACACACAAACACACACACACACACACACACACACACACACACACACACACACACACACACACACACACACATTCACAGACACACACACACACACACACACACACTGTATAAACAAACATACTCACAGACTCATGCACATTTTAACCATTTATTTATGTCCAAATGAAGAAAATGGTACAGGGACACACATACAGTTTTTGCCTGTTGTCCACTTGCCCGTTGCTTGAACACTATTTTATTTGTGTTCATTCGTGTTTTCTTTACAGGTCATTTTAAACATGTAGTTTTCAAGGCTGCTTCAATTTTATTTGGTCTGGTGATAATAACCTTTATACTGATTAAGAGCAGAGCTAGGAGGAAAAGAGGTAGGACTCTCTCTCTTTCTCTCTCTCTCACACACATACATACACACACATATACTAGACTAGACTCTAGCCCATGATTTGTGTCTCAATCGCTAGCCTCTCAAACTGATATGCTGACGTAACAGAATTGTATGTATTTACCTTTATCTCATTTACAGCTCAAAGACCATCTACGCCTCAGTCTTCAACAGGAAAATCAAAACCTGTGAGCCCAATTGGTTTATCTTAACCTTGTAATGATGCTTATGATAAACTTAAACTTGATTATTTCAACATGTCATTTGCTTAAACATACAGTATGTCCATTTCACTTCTAATGGAGGGTTGTTGGTACTGTTTCCTGGAAGTGAACTGAACTTCAAAGTTAATGTGAATTGATAACATTATATATAAACTATAATTCGGATCATTAGAGTGCTGCTGACTCTAAGAAACCCAACACCACCCAAAGTGATGCAGTCTACCAGAGCCTGAACCCCAACACCATCCAACCTGATGCAGTCTACCAAAGCCTGAACCCCAATTCCACCCAAAGCGATGCAGCCTACCAGAGCCTGAACCCCAAAATGGATGGCGGAGTTTGGCGTGGATGAACTTGACTGGCCTGCAGATTCCTTGACCTCAACCCAATAGAGCACCCTTGGGATGAATTAGAGCGCAGATTTCAGTGTATTACTTTACAATTAATTTCAAAAATAGAATGCCAAGTAAAATGACTAAATAATTTAGAGTTCTGCTACTTAAGCAAAAAATGTTGTGGCCTTTTCTATTTCACCTGCTGTAAATCTCTTTAGGGGATACATTTCTCAGGTAAACACACCTCTGCTAGCTTTGTACTGCGTGATCAACGAAAAATACTTCTTCCACGGCTTTGTTGATGTATTTTCATTCAGAAAAATATATAATTGTTTTAATTTTGTCCGGGCTTACACTATAAAGAGTATACAAAGCTTCACCATGCAAATTTTCAAATGATGGATGTAAATTAAGCTTTTGAACTCTTTTTTTGCACTATACTTACCATATTTAAAATATTTAGTTTGATACATGAAAGTGAGGCTTCCTAATGAGAAGTCCAAACCTGAAAAATAAATACATAAATGAAAATAAAAAAGTGCTTTTGTTTTAAATGACAGTACAAAATACTTATTTACAACACCATTTATCTAAAAAAGTCTCAAGGTCCTGCATCATTTCATAAAAGTGGAAGTCAACCAATACTCATTGACCTGTCCCCGGGCTGGAGCTGTCCCCAGATGTGTCTTCAGTAATCACTGTGACCCAGAATTTGATTAAAAGAAGAAAGAAAAGTAAACACTGAGCAAACATATAGCTATAGTTATACCCTGCATGTACAGGCTAAAGCCAGCCAGGGCAAACACTTAGCTCAAAGTGCTTCTAGAATGCAAATCTATTCTTAATGTCCTGTATTTTATTATTTGTTATGCTATTGTTGAGTGTACTTTGAAAGCAAAGATTAACCAGAGTCAAATTCCGTGTTTGGTTATGCAAACCTGGTCAATAAAGTTGAATCTAATGCTGATCTTGAATGCCCATATTTCTGGTATTTTGATTTGTGGAATAGCAATGCAGTTGAATGTTTGCCCTTTGTGAGTGATAGCTAGACTACAAAGGTCAACTTGGACTGGTGAAAATTGGCAGCACATTTAAACCCCACCCATCCTCATCTGAGGCAGACAGAGAGAGAAAGAGAGGGGGGAAAGACAGAGAGATATTTCTAATTTTAATGATTTAAAGGCATTGGGATGAACAGAGCTAGAATAGATATCAAATATGAAGTCAAATTGATTTTTACTTATTGTCTAGGAGATGATTTGATTGGTGATTCACTTGAGTAACACTACTCTTTTTGAAATGAAAACCTCTTTCAAATTCATAATGTTTTACATCACTGGTAAGCTGTTTATGCTTCTTTTTATATAAGGAATACTTGAATTAACACTACTCAAAACTGCCTAGTTTGGGACTTGGATCCCTAATGTAAATGTTGCCAAATAAATCAAAGTCTGGTAACAAGTAAAGTGACTTGCAGAAAGACAACAGCTAATGTTGTATGTGTGACCAGATAAATACGAATACATTTTCAAATACACAGTCCATCACTTGAGGAAGGACCTATAATGTGTGTCAATAATAGTGGATCCTAATCCATGGCACTTTGTGTTGTTCATGTTTTCCTTAATATCTGCCAGTGTCGAGCTCTGTGTGGTGTAAGGAGATCCTAGTGAGAGGATATGAGGGAGGAGATGCCATCATCAATTGTTCATATCAAAAGGGTTCTGAGTCCTACCCAAAGTGCCTAAGTAAAGGAGAGTATAAACACTGTGTTGATGTCATCCGGACAGATGGTCGGGAAGAATGGATGCAAAGTGACAGAGTATCTCTGTAGGACAAGAAGGACACAAATGTTTTTTCTGTGACCATCCGTAGCCTGACATTTATGGATGTAGGGATATATACTGTATGTGTGCAGTTAACATATTTGGAGCAGATTATATAACCAGAGTGAAGCTCATAGTAGGTAAGTATGTTATATATTATATATCACATCTCATTTTTGGACAATCATATTCAGTTTTGTGCTGACAGAGTTAGCTACTATGTGGATGTACTTGTCAAACTAGTTTCCACAGTTTCCACATTTATCAACACAACTGGTAAAGAGGCATATATAAAACATACTTTACTGTTTGACATTAGTTTCATAATGAAAACAATTATGGAAAAAGCCAACCTTAAAGTTTGTTTAATGTATAGATCTAATATTTGTTCCTTACTCCATAGAAGCTAGCCGTCTAGCTGGCTAAACCTCACCATCCACTGACAGAGTCACTCACAACACCATTTCAGGTAACCCTGTATTGACTGCTCTCTCTGTTACTGATCTGATTTACAGGAAAATACACTTATCCTACATTGTTTTTACACACACACTCACACACTTCAGATAAATAATCATGAGATTACAACTCATATGTTGAACTGTTTGAATTTTCTCATCTCAGAGTTGTTTTTATGTACAAAAAGTAATTTTTCATCACTTTTTTTTTCTGGAAGGCAAACACCACATATTTCTGTAAATTGCTCAGCCCCAAAGTATACCTCCACCATGGTTCTTATATTGCCATTTGCAGGGCAGTCAGGCCTACACAACCATGCAAGTCATGTCGAGCATGTCAGCTTGCTGTGGTGAGATATACATCAAAATGTAAGAATTTGTATAGTATGCTTTTTACATTTTTATTATTTAAAAATCTAAATCAAATCAAGGCAAGCTTTTATACATGATGTTGTGGCAGATCTGGGTAGCCTAGACTGTGCTGAAAAAAAAAAACAATATATAGCATGTGTGAATGGCACTTACAATGACCAGGATAAATGCTTCTAACTAGAGGTAGTGAAAATGCCCTTAAAACAATCAAGGGCTCATAGGGTTAAACCCTCTGTCTCCCCTCAGTCTTTGTCAGTCATTATTCTAGTCATATCCTTTCATGGTTGTTGTTGTTGTTGTTGTTGTTGTTGTTGTTGTTGCTCTTGTGATTTATTCACGTTGGAAGATTATTTTAATTCTAAAATGGCCTTCCCTCGCCTTGCCCTGCATTTGGGTTCCACACTCCCAGCAATATCGTGACAAACATTGCATGCACACTCTATTTTCTTCACAGGTCATCTTCTATACCTGTATGTTATTTTTATGGCTACTCTGGTTTTACTTGGTGTGCTGATAATGACCTTCAAACTGATGAACAGAGGAGCCAGGATGAATAGAGGTAGAACACACACACAAACTCATACTCATGCACATAACACACACGCACACACATGCAATGCGCACACGCACCCACCCACCCAACCCCCCCCACACCCACAAACACACAAACAAACAGGTCAAAGAGAATGAGAGAGAGAGAGAGAGAGAGTACACACACTGTACTGTATGTGGTATGTATGTCACATTACTGTGTTCTACATTAGAGTGTGTGTGTGTGTGTGTGTGTGTGTGTGTGTGTGTGTGTGTGTGTGTGTGTGTGTGTGTGTGTGTGTGTGTGTGTGTGTGTGTGTGTGTGTGTGTGTGTGTGTGTGTGTGTGTGTGTGCGCGTGTGGGTGTGTGTCTCTCTTTCTCTCTCTCTCTCAGAAATACCCTGTGGCTTTTAGTTCAGCTGAAGTTTCCTGTCTTTGCAAAAGACTTGACCTCATAAAATATAATTTAAAGGTTAGTGCAAACTAATCCCACATACATATCTGTCACAGAATAAAACCATCAAATGCACTAAGACAAAGTGCCACACACAGAGAGGACGAGATTATTTGAGAGAGCGAGAGAGAGAGAGAGAGAGAGAGAGAGAGAGAGAGAGAGAGAGAGAGAGAGAGAGAGAGAGAGAGAGAGAGAGAGAGAGAGAGAAAGTCTGATACAGTTGTGTCAGATGCTGGTTTGAGTCGAGATGGCAGGTGACCAAAGATAATTTCCAAATGTTACTCTATCCAGGTGGTTGAAACAACCAGGACTAGAGCTCACTCTACACAGCACAGATAGACCTATAGCAACACAAACGGTATAGTCACTGAGGATCCAAAAGCTGTGTGAAACTTTATCAGCAAGATAAAAGTAGGGGTGAGTTGCTTTTGAGAATTCTGAATACTGACATAATTGATACTGATAGGATGACTTTTATAATTTCATTGATTTAACTTATTGTATCTATCATGTTTTGTAAAACATCAGTGTATTCCCCCTATCCACATGATAGACATTGTGTAAACAAAAAGGAGGCTATATGAATACTAACTATTTAATTAATGTGTTTTTGCCACCTACTTGCAAATGTATAGAGCACAATAATCATATGGTTTGCGTACCCTATAGCCTTTTTTTGATTTACAATGGCCACTATCTGAAAGAGGTGAATATTTTAATAGTGATTGAGCAAGTGGCAAGGTATGATACATTATGCTAAATAGCTTTGCATGCATACCTTATGTAACAAGGACACTGCCAAGGTTTTGAGTAATGTGAGTACACACGTTAACATATCCTAGCTTACATCTCAGTGCTAATGTCAGTACACAAGTTAAAGGGAAACTATGCAGGTTTGGCGATTTCATTGCCGTTTTCGCTTTCGCTTTTCGTTTTCTCTGTTTTTTATGCTTGCAGATATCTCTGTAGAGCTTCCTCTACAGCTTTAGCATGTATATTTTACAAAATTTCTCAATCCATCAGTCTGCCTTTTCATAAGCGTGATCGTGAGGCTATAGACCTTCTGTTAGTTAGTTGACATATCCTAGCATACATCTCAGTGCTAATGTCAGTACACAAGTAAACATATCCCAGCCTACATCTCAGTACTTCTCCAACTTTGTTGACCTGCATGTACCCCATGCTGGAATAATGTTAGCATTTTAGCAACAATATTAGGATATTTACAGCAATTAGCTTACAGTGCTAGTTATGTAAAAGTAACATCTCCTACTCGCTCCCCTGCTGCAACTTTTATGTATGTAAATGAATGTGTGCATGTGTGCACCTGATTTTGTGTGTACTGTATATGTGTGTGTGCAGGGGCGCAGATGGGGGTGGGGACGGGGGGGATGTGTCCCCCTCAGATTCTCAGGCAAAAAAAAATAACACATCCATTCTTCTCTGTTACATTGCTCCGCGAGTATTAGTTACAGCGAGATGAGACCTTTATTGCACGAAAGAGCAGAAGTGGGGCTTTCCAATGATAATAGACACTTGTCTATACAATCAAGTAAGAACATTTTAAAAAATCATGAAATTAACCCTATGAGCCCGACGGATGCAAAGTGAGTCAAAAAACACACCCATTCTTCTTTGTTACATTGCTCCGCGATTATTAGTCACAGCGAGATGAGACCTATATTGCACGAAAGAGCAGAACCGGGGCTTTCCAACGAGACTAGACACTTGTCTGTACGATCAAGTATGAAAAATCACTAAATGTACACATATTCATTTATTGTATGGTCACACATGAAACAAATTACACAAAACTTAGAGGGTGCCATAATGATCCCATACTTTAAATTCTGTGCAGTTTTGAACCTGCAACCAAAGATACCTGAGATTACAATGCCTCATTCTTGCTTTTTCATTTTTGACTAAGTGGCACTATACATAAAATTAGTGGTTATGGAATGGGCTGACATGGCCCCATAAGACCAACATACGAAAAAAGAAAGGGGCTCCTCCCAGGTCTTAAAGTTCAAGTTTAAGATATTCACAAAAAACTGTGTCCCACCACCCACAGGCCAGTTGGTGTATAGGAACATGAATTATTTTATTGTATGGCCCCCCATGAACGGAATTTCATGAAACTTGGCATGCATTCAGAAAGTGTCACAGTGATCCTACACTGCCAATTACGATTACGATTGCGATTACGACACCTCATTTATTCCTTTTTAACCCTATGAGCCCGACGGACGCAAAGTGCGTCAAAAAACGCACACATTTTCTTTGTTACATTGCTCCACTATTATTAGTCACAGCGAGATGAAACTTATATTGCAGGAAAGAGCAGAACCGGGGCTTTCCAACGATACTGGACACTTGTCTGTACGATCAAGTATGAAAATAAAATTAAATGATGAAGTTAAATCAAAGTATATCATATTTACAGTCTATATTGCTCTGCGTTCACCGGCGCATCCAGAACTCTCGCTTAAATTACTCGCGGACCACGCATCGCACAGACATGACACGCATATCAAATGAAAGAGGAGAAGCAGAGCTTTGCATTGATACCAAATACATCGATCATTTCGTATGATAAAATAAGACGAAGTTACAAACAAATAATAATGTCATATATCTTTGGCTACCTTTACTCTCGTTTGATTTCCTCGTGAAATACAAATACAACCTTCTAGGCCATAAATCAGACGAAGTGACAGCAAAATAATAACTTCATTTAGCTCCACTTACCTCGTGTTTTTGTGTGGAATAGCCTATGTTCATAATCCAATGTTATCATGTGTTTCTCTATGACAAGTCACGTTCATAACACGGTTTTGAGATCCTAGCACACTCCTGTATGGTATCCAATTCAAGACTCATATTGCATCCAAATTTGTTTGACAAATAAACACTTTTTGCCTTTACTTTGTTCATTGCAATGCAGTAAAACAAATATTATAGAGAATCATCATCTGTGCACGTCATGTGTGCTACCGCAAACAAGTCATGTAAGATCAGCTAGTTTCACAATATGGAGTGCAAAAAGTGCCAAAAAGTCATTTTTTCATCACTAAATAAAAATTGCCATTTATTTCTGGAAGGCACACACCACATATTTCTGTAAATTGCTCAGCCCCAAAGTATACCTCCACCATGGTTCTTATATTGCCGTGTTCAGGACAGTCAGGCCTACATAACCATGTAAGTTTGGTCGAGATGTGAGCTTGCTGTGGTGAGATACACATCAAAATGTAAGAATTTGTATAGTACGCTTTTCAACTTTTTATTATTTAAAAATCTAAATCAAATCAATGCAAGTATTTATACATGATATTGTGGCAGATCTGGATAGCCTAGACTGTGCTGAAAAAAACAATATGTAGCATGTGTGAATGGCACTTACAATGACCAGGATAAATGCTTCTAACTAGAGGTAGTGAAAATGCCCTTAAAACAGCTTAGGGCTCATAGGGTGTTAACTAGGTGGCGCCATACATGAAATTAGGGATTATGGTATGGGTTGATATAGCCTCTTACGGCAAACACACAATAAACATGTGGTCCTCCTAGACCCTATGATTCCTGAGATATTCACCGAAAACTGTGTCCCCCTCCTTTCAGGGGTCCAGTCCGGAGGGGGGGGCAACAGATCTAAACAAAAAACAATGGTTCCATGCTAATCTTGTGGGGCTACATGCACACCAAGTTTCGTGCACCCCGGTCTTTCATTGTCTCGGGACTCCTTGTCAGAAAATTGTGCATGTGAAAAAAGCGGCGGACACTTCTATGTCTGTTGCACGGCGGTCATAATAAACAGGCTACTGGTTTCCCTCAAGAGACTAGCATATTATATGCAATGTAAGCTTGCATTTACAGCATATACTGTATAGGCAGAATTGTTTCTACATTGAGTTCACTTTGTGACTTAATGTCTAGCTTGGACTGTTTTTGTAGTTTTTGTAGCAAGAATTTTCTTTGAATAGGGGACAGTTGGGAGGAAATTATTGAGTTTAATGTTATACAGATATTTATGCTGTCTTCATTGTTGTGATGTGGGTACCTTTTTTACACCTTTCTCGTGTAGTTTTCCTGCAGAGAGATTTGATTCATACTTGTGCTGTATGTTGAAAGTGCTAAGGCAGAAATGTGTCTTCCTCAGGGTGGAATTGAGATAACATCTCAGAAGAGAAGCTGGGTCCTATTGTGATTCAGAACTACGCTGCCAATCAGCCTCAGTGCTAAAAGGGGAAATGCCAGTAAAAAACGATTGTTTGTTTTAAGACGGCTGTTATATTTGAGATGAGGACATCCATCAAACTCATGTGTCTCTGCCTTAATGGTAAGAACCGTTTTATATACTGATGTCAATGCTTTTGGGAAGTCAATGTAGCACCCTTCCTGATTGGCCCTTAGATGTCTGTCTGATGTTTCTTGACAGTCTGATGTTTCTTTTCTCTCTCTCTCTCTCTCTCTCTCTCTCTCTATCTCTCTCTCTCTCTCTCTCTCTATCTCTCTCTCTCTCTCTCTCTCTCTCTCTCTCAGTGTTGAGCTGTGTGACCTGTGAGGATATCTTAGTCGAAGGATATGAGGGAGCAGATGCTGTCATCAGTTGTCCATATCAGAAAGGTTTTGAGTCCAACTCAAAGTACTTACTGAAAGGAGAGTTTAAAGATGGTGTTGAATTAATTCGGTCCCATGGCAAGGCAGAATGGACTCACATGGGGAGATTATCTCTGCAGGACAAGAAAGACGCAAATGTCTTCAATGTGACCATACGCAACCTGACACCAAAGGATGCAGGGATATACATATGTGCAGTGACCGTATTTAAAACACTGTATATAACCAGAGTGAAGCTCACAGTGGGTAAGTCACATGACATATTTTGGCACAGTTTTAAATTATTGATTATTGTATAAACAACACAGTGAAAACAGTTTTGTATTTATACATGTTACTCCTAAGTTTTTTCACTGTTCTTAATAACAAAGTGAAAATGATCTGTTTTGTGCTTGACTTATGGTTTGATCCCCTTGATCAGCATCAACAATGTGGAAGGCATGAGTTTTGTATGTCTTCAATATTTATACCTGTTGTTCATGTTATCCCTCCCTGTCATTCTGTCTCTCTATCAGAGTTGAGTTGTGTGAGGTATGAGATCACTGTGACAGGATATGAGGGAGAAGATGCTGTCATCAACTGCCCATATCCAAAGAGTAATGAGGCCTACCCAAAGTACCTACTGAAAGGAGAGTGTAATGATGTTGTTGAAATCATCTGGTCCACACACTGGAAAGAATGGACCCACAAAAAGAGAGTATCTTTGCAGAACAATACAAACAGACACATCCTCACTGTGACCATACATAGCCTGACACCAAAGGATGCAGGGATATATAGGTGTGGGATTGATGAACAAGGTACCCATTTCTTCACCAGAGTGAAACTCATAGTAGGTAAGTGCACATTAATACATTTGTAACATGTATAGACCATTCTAGAAAGTAATCACTTGTATTACTGACACTGATAATTCTAAATCAAAAAGTTCAGGTTTTTGTTTATGTTGATTACCACTGTAAAACCCAGCACAGCCCTTCACATTGACCACACTCCATTCTATATTACTGCACCTCCACAAATTGATACAAAAGTTAGAGCTGCTGCATCTTGACCTTGCTTGGCCACCATTCTGACAGAAGATATGATATATAAATAAACTGTAAAAGTCCTGGTTGCTGTGCCTTTATTTTTATTACAATCGTCCAGGTATGTAATAACTGTTTTAGAAAAACAATAAGCCGCATGTCAGAGGTTTTTTTCTCCGGGCTTGATGCTTACTTCTGTAGCTCTGAATTTCTGCATGTTTTAAGTCATTAAATTTCAACCTCTCATTTCAAATGTGTCTTTCTGTGTTGATAATGCAGCAACCCAACCACTCTCCCACATCACAGAGCCTGAGAGGACCACACGCTTTCAGTCTGATCCCACATCAGCTGCATCAGGCGGTGAGGCACTCATGCCCTTTTTAATTATCTTCAACAGTCAATATGTCTGACATATCAAACACATTCTACAGAAACTAAAAATGTACGACTGCCACCTTGTGGCTAAGGCAGTAAATTACTCTCCATGTCAAGCTAGCCTAAAGAAGCTGACATCATCAATCTATCAATCAATCTATCACAACACAAATTAAAGTTTACTCTTTCACTAACTGTACATGGGTTGTTGCACACACAAAGACACACACACACACACACACACACACACACACACAAATAGATGACAGACATACATAATAATAATAATTATAATAATAATAATAATAATAGTAATCATCATAATCATAAACACGTCTTCTATAACTATTAGACTGGAAGAGTACTGCTTAGTTGTCAGTTGTGCTGTTTTGAGCTTTACCTTCATTCTGTACTTCACTAGATCATCTTGTTCCTCTGTCTGGAGGCCTGGTTTCAGCTGTGGTGATGTTTGCTGTGGTTGTAGTGGCCTATAGACTGATGAAGAGCAGAGTCAATAGGAAGCAGGGTACGTCCACATGCATGCACACACACACACACACACACACACACACACACACACACACACACACACACACCAAAACAGTCCATACAAATGAATAATTGCAATAATGTGTTATGTTTTGAATATAGTTATGCACATTGGGGGAAATTAATTATTGGGGGAAATTTTTCCATCTATTGGTGAGATGGTATATTGCTGCAGACTCCAACTACACACACTCCAAGCACGATTCTCCTTTTGAGAATACTTTGATTTATTGGTGGAAGTAATTACACATGAATGAGCACATATTTTTTTTTAAGTATATAATTTTGGCCTTTTGCCTTTATTAGCTTTTATCATTCATATATAAATTCATATATTATTATATTATTATTATTTCATCATTAGCATCACCCACAGCTTTTTCCGAAAACATGTCACAAACACAAGTGAGTACATCCATTTTTTTAATGTGAGCACTTTTGATTTCCATTTGCATGTTTGACATTTGTTTATGGTGTGTCATCAGACTCATTGATTTTAATGTCTTTCCATTCTCCATTAGGACCCATGTGTGGGCTCCGAAATACAGCCTACATCTCCACATGCCACTGATGAACCCAACCAGAGTGACCAAAGGAGCAGTCCAGCACTGACCTCCATCTACGCCCTGGTACATTCAGCTCCTGATCAACACCCTGCCAGTGCTAAAGCAGCCAATCAGCTCGCTCAACCCACCACCTCCAACATGCAAACAGCCAATCATCTTCCTCAACCCACAGCCAGTGATGATATTTACTACCTTTTAACCTATCCAACGCTGGACTGAACTCAGGTGAGACTTCACAGCATTCAATTGGCATTCAAAACATTTTACACACATTCGCTCTGATATCCATCAGATGCTGCTCCTCACTCCATTTGTGTCAATTAGATGCTGAATTGTATTTCTTTATAGTTCATCACCGCCTCTGAAACTATGCACTGACATATTTGGGGTATTTGATGGTTCACTATTGTTTTCTTATATAGCTGGGCCGGGCTTTTATCTAGGGCCCAGCTATAAATGGAATATTGATATAAAATGGCCCATATTTTGAGGGTTTACAGTAATACTACAAATCATCAATCTCAATCAATATTTAATTTCCCATTTTCTGTAAGTGCATTTCAGTACTAATAGATGGTCATGTACTGTTACTGGTACTGTTTCCTCTAACATGTACTGTTTCCTGACAAAGAACAGTTCTTGTTGATTGATACAATAAAGAATACACACTTTTTTCCTCAGGAAAGTGCTGACAATGAAATTGATCCACAAGACTCCAACACCATCCAAAGGCTGAATCCCACCACCCCAACCTGTTGCAGTTTACCAGATCATGGAAGTCAACAACACCACCCAACCTGTTGCACTTTACCAGATCATGGAAGTCAACAACACCACCCAACATATAAACTGGTTGGGTGGCTGGGTGGTGTTTGAGTTCCAGGCTCTGCAACAGCACTTTACCAGAGCCTGGAACTCAAACACCACCCAACCAGTTTTAGTTAAGGCAAGCCACTACAGGTGAATAGGGGAAAAAAAATAAAGATATGTTCATGAAATTTTACCAGTTGAATACTCATATAAATAGGAGGTTTACAAAGCGCTTTTGCACACCTCTTTTGTGGGGACAGGTGCGTCGGAATAGGTTACCCAGTTGAACTTGTAAAAGATTCACCTGAGAAAGGTCCATGACCGAAACATTGTGAATTCTAAATAAATGTTTGCATGCTTAATGGAAAAAACATATTGCAAGTTACAATGTTTGCATGCTTAATGGAAAAAAAATATTGCAAGTATTCTTTAGTTTTATGTTTAAATATGCTAATTAGGCTAATTAAATGTGTGCTAATTTGCATATATTTTGATGCGAAGGATCTGACCATTGGAAAAACTGCATAGCATCATGTAGGAGAGACAGGGCTTTCCAACAGTGTCACACACAATATGATTTGGATCACGGTCCCGGTAGTACTGTACATGACACTTTAGAATGGGAACTTTTGGTAAAATTAGAAGAAATATGGTAACACTTTTCTTGACGGGTTCATTCATAACACATTCATAACAGCTGTCATGAACTGCACATGAAGCATTCGTGACTGATTCATGAAACGTGACTCAACATTCACACCAACACTTTCATAAATGTGGAAGACAAAACACCAAAAACTTGTCAAAATAAAAGTCCAAGTGTGGTTGCACAGTCTGTGTGTTGCACAAGGCAGGCTCAAAAGTGTATCACAAGAGAGGAGATAGGGGGAAAAGGAGTGGGTTCCTTTTTCACAAATGGGAAGAGTTAAATCACCTATTAGTTTTTCACCTTGTATGTTTCTGCAGAAAAACAATATTTCAGCTCGAAAGATGTTATTATGAGCGCATGTATAGATGCAGATCATTTTTTTGTTTGTTTGTTTTTAATCTAGCCAGTGTCTGGTGTTCAAAAAATAGAACATCCGGATATATTTCACAACATTTGTGGTGTACTCTGACAAGGAAAGGCTGACAAGCAAGCTGCAGACAGATCCGGGGACTCACTTCCCTGTGGGCAGTGGTGACATGCAATGTAAAGGTCTACTTAGATTACTTGTTGACATCAAACCAAGGAATGAGCACAAGTTTACTTGACTAAATTGTTCAGCCCCAAAGTCCCCCTTCACCATCTTTTTTTACATCGCCAGATTCATAACAATCATATGCAAACAGGCATGTTGAGCATGTCATGTATTAAAGGCATGTCAAGTGCATAGTCTCGGTTGAAAGCCCCAGTCCTACTCTTTCATGCAAAAGAGGTCTCATCTCGCTGCAACAGTTATGAAGCAATGTAACAGATTATAGTGGGTATGTCATTGTCAAGGTTTAACTGAAATTCCCTGCAGTTGAAGAAAAAAGCAGAATTACAGTGTGGTCAGAACCTTGTGGTTTTTAGCTTAACTGAAGCTTCCTGAAGTAATTATTCTCTCTCTCTCTCTCTCTCTCTCTCTCTCTCCATCTCTCCCTCTTTCACACACACACACACACACACACACACACACACACACAAACACACAATGTTAGATTTGTATTTTTTTCCCATCATCCATTCTTTCTTCTGAGTGAAAAACAAAAATACAAGCCCATTAACTCTCTCTATGACTGGTTGAGAAGATTAGATCAGATATTTTCCCTTGCATTTAAGAATTTGAATGAAGAACTTGTGCACAGTGAATTAAACTAAATGAATTCTCGTTGACTGGGTTGTTATTTGGTTAGAATGGATAAGGTAATAGTTTGTTTCATTGCCATTTAATCCCTAGGAATGGATGTCACTGGTGGTTACAACTTCATGAAGATGGCTGGTGAGAATACTAATCATAGCACGCCCCTTCCCACATCCCCCCTCTAGAAAAAAAATACTGCCCCTTGTGAGTAACACCAACGCTGTGGAAAGAACGGAAGACACTCAGACTGACGCAGAGTGGCAAGAGAGATGTGGCAGATAGTGTGAGAACAGTCAGACATCAGATAGACAGCCAATTGTTAAGGACAGAAAGTACACAGCATATGGTAGTGTCCATCTCTCAGAGTGTCTGAAACAATCTCAGGAGCTCAGACAGGACTAAGGGTCGGAGATGTCGTCATCACCAGGCAATCTGAACATGTCAATAATCAGGAAGATAAAGCAACTTTCCTTGGTGAGCTGGATGGAGAGTGTTGACAGAAAAGTCACAAATAGGTTTTAAAGCATCTGTACAGCAGATCTGTAATATTATGTCTGATGAGCTTATTTGTATTAATTGTATCAGAGACAATATTTGATTCATGATGTATGTGATGATTGTTAGTCAGATCTAGAGTCATAGTGTGTGAGACTGCTATAGATTAAATCAGGGAGGAAGAAGACTTATTCATGAAATGGAAATTCCCATCAAATTCACACTCCTCTCCCTTACTGGTAAGAGCTTTTTGATGACATTGTTGGTAGACAGAGAGTGGGATATGTTGGTTTGTGCCTCTTTTTGAGCTTGTGTGTGTGTGTGCGTGCGTGCGTGCGTGCGTGTGTGTACTGGATGTGTGTCTCTGTGCTGATGGAAATGGTGTGATTTTAAAATATTTTTTAAAACCTCCTTGTCTCTGCTGACCTGGTAATGCTCAATATCAAAGTATACTTGCGTTAGTTTGTGAGAGATGGTATGAATGCATTGCATGGTGCATTTTGGGATATATAAATTAGAACCAAATTTTGTGTTGTTTACTGTCTTTTCTCTATATCTCATTATATCTCTCTCCCATACTCTTTCACTGTCTCTCTCCATCCTTCTCACTTTCAAAAAGAGATCATTAGCGATCTCGAGCCACAGTGACGTCCAGCTGCACCAGGTTAATTTTGACAGTTTGAAGCTTTGGCTTTATTTTCGCAGAGAGAACGCATCATACTATAAATACATTCATTACAAAACCATACGACACTGAAATTTGCCCTTTGAAAATAATTTAAAATACATAATTCATAAATGTTGCGTTCGCCAAAGAGAAAGTATAATCATCTCCTATAGCTATTCTAAGCCATCAAATGTGTCAATATATGCTACATCACAGCAAATAGGCTGCGCATGTACAGGAAAGGTGTTATGTCCGAGATAGTCCATAAATTCAACTCATCAACTTTGTAATCCACCCGCGATTTACTGCTGCACAGTGCTATGCCGCCTGAAAAACTTGCGTACGCGAGTTCAGACTAGACATGAGATTTGAGCTTATAGCACCGATCATGTTCACATTGATAAATGCCATACTTTGCGTGGAAACAAGCGTACGCCTGTTTTATGCCTGTTTTTGGTCATACGCACGTTTCATAAATGAGGGCCACTATCTCTCTCCATTTCTCTCACTCTCTCTCTCCATTTCTCTCACTTTCACTCTCTCTCCATCTCTCACTTTCTCTCTCTCTCTCTCTCCAAATCTCTCTTACTTTCTCTCTCTCTCTGTCCATCTCTCTCCAAATCCATTTCACTTTCTCTGTCTCTCTGTCCATTGCTTTATCACTTTCACGTTCTCAAATTCCAACTTTATGTATCTCTCTCATTCTCTCTTTTCTCAGTGTTGAGCTATGTGAAGTGTAAGGATATCACAGTGACAGGATATGAGGGAGGAAATGCTGTCATCGACTGCCCATCTCAGGAGGGTTTTGAATCAAACATAAAGTATCTACTGAAAGGAGAGTTTAAAGATGGTGTTGAAGTCATCCAGTCCACAGGTCGGAACATATGGACCCACAAAGAGAGAGTATCTTTGCAGGACAAGAGGGACAGACACATCTTCACTGTGACCATCCGTAAACTGACCCCAGAGGATGCTGGGATATATGGATGTGGAGTTAAGAGATGGAAGGAAGATCTTTATACCAGAGTAAAGCTCACAGTTGGTAAGTCACGCAAATGTGGAAATTATTTTATTGTCTGGTGTCTGGTGTGTGTGTGTGTGTGTGTGTGTGTGTGTGTGTGTGTGTGTGTGTGTGTGTGTGTGTGTGTGTGTGTGTGTGTGCGTGCGTGCGTGCGTGCGTGCGTGCGTGCGTGCGTGCGTGCGTGCGTGCGTGCGCGTGTGTGTGACAATAAGGAACTTAACATACTATTCTCTCTCTCTCTCGCTCTCTCTCTCTGGTTCATAGTTAGAAAACCCAACAATCCAACAGCTGCCATTCCCAAAGTCACTGCAGAGGACACTGTTGCTCTCCCCAGCACACTAGGTAGGCTGATAGCTACAGTTACTTCATGATGAAGCTAATATAGTTAAAGCTTCACCTTATTAAAGAGTAATCATTTCAGTTATCATAATTATACAAATTATACTATGGAAAAGGTTACACAAAATGTGATTAATCTGATCCAAGGATATAATTGTTAGTATTACAAGTTTTATTTGATGGGGGATTTTTTTTTATATCCATATGCAGGTACCATTAATCTTTTTGTATCAATTCTGAGGTGGAACTAAACCAGACACAGAGGGGATATGTGGAAACTAAGAGAGCTGCTGCACTGTGGTCTTTTTCACTTCTCTGTCTCCTCATCTCAGAGCCATGTTTATTTTTAACCATTAATTTCCTGTGTCAGTGTCCACCCATAACACAACAACCAGATGGCTGTCCAACATCACAGAGTCTGAGAGGACCAAACATTTTCAGTCTGATCCCACATCAGCTGCATCAGGCGGTGAGGACAGTCTTCATCATATGTTTTATTAGTTGGGGGGTTGTAGAACACACACACACACACACACACACACACACACACACACACACACACACACACACACACTCACACACACACACACACACACACACACACACACACACACACACACACACACACACACACACACACACACACACACACACAGACACACACACACACAGTCAGGCAAATATCCTGCATAATAATAATTGTATGAAAAGCGGTCATATCATATCCTATAGACCTCTGATCAATTGTTCTTGATCTGCTGTGCTATTCTTTTTCTTTTACTACAATTATTCCCACAGGTCATCTAGCTTATCTCTCTGGGGGTCTTGTTGTTGCCGTGGTGATAATTGCTCTGCTGGTAGTGACTGTTAGGCTGATCCAGAGAAGGGCTGAGAAAAACAGAGGTACACACACACACACACACACACACACACACACACACACACACACACACACACACACACACACACACACACACACATACACACCAAATCAGCCCATACACCAAAAATGAATAATTGAATGTTTACATTTTGGCCTGATTTAACATTTTATTTCATCTTTAGCATTACCCACACCTCTATCTGGAAACACCAGACCAGTGAGTACATTCATTTTTGAATTGTTGTAATTATTTTATTATCCGTATTGTATGTTGTTTTTCCCCCTTCCTCTATAATACAATGTATGTTATCGCATTATTATCTTATCTTAACATATCTTGTTCCTTCATTATTTCTGTAATCTCGGCTTCATTGAAAATGAGGGCTACCCTGATTGACTCTCCGAGAATAAATAAAGGTTGAATGAATGAATGAATGAATGAATGTGACGACATTTGCATCTGCATGTTTGTAGTGTACCATTATAATTTAATTCTTTTGGTTTTATTAGGACTCGTGTGTGTACTCAGAAATACAACCCCTTCATGCCTCTGATGGACCCAACCAGAGTGATCAACAGAACAGTCCAGCACTGACATCCGTCTACACCTTGGCAACACATCCAGCTCCTGCTCAACACCATGTCAGTGCTAAAGCAGCCAATAAGCTCCCTCAACCCCCCAACTCTGACAAGCAAGCAGCCAATCATCTTCCTCAACCCACCACTGGTGGTGATGACATTTATTACCTGGCAACCAATCAGCACTGTGAGTCTGGCCCTGCAACTGCCATCACTGGCAGTGATGACATCTATTCTCTAGCAACAAACCCAACACCGTTTCTGCAGACAGGTGCATCTGCATCCTTAGCAACCAATCATAAGCTTCAGTTTGACCCTGCCAACTACTCCAGCATCACCTTGGCCAAAGAGAATCCAGATGGTTCTGAATATGAAACAGTTGTCTTCAGTGATGAGCCAATTGCCTCTGATTCTGCCTCAGTCAGTTTCTCCAAATGTGGCCCCTTTCCCAAGCTAGAAATGGGTGGAGATCTTAGCCAATAGCAAGTGGTAATAGACATTTTAATTTTTACCTGTTTCACTGGAATTAGTTAATCAAATTTTCATCAAGATATGAAACCAGTTGGTTAATGGAACAGAAATGCAGCATATGTTGTTGTTACATTTATGTAAATACAATGTTTTTTTGGTTTTTTTTCCAGAGTTTACTGCACTTTACTTCAAATTCATCATATTTGATTTGTTAGAAAGATTCTCGGGACTCAGTCACCACATAAATGACGTTCTAAAACAATGTATTGAAACATCTGTGTTTCAAATGCTCAGCACAGTGTCAAGGTGTCTGTATGGCCTTCTCAGTTCCACCTGCGGTTTCCCAATAACACCAACAGGGTGCAGTGTTTTTGACTAGTTCTTCACAAATGAGGAAATCTGTTCATAATAGGTTCAAGTGTATTTTTTAGGTAAAATGATAATTATCGTAGTTCTAATGCTGAACTGGATGGAGTTTTCGACAGCAGTATGTGTGTTTTACACTGTGTTTAAAGGGAAACTATGCAGGTTTGGCGATTTCTTCGCTGGTTTCGCTTTCGCTTTTCGTTTTTGCTGGTTTTACGCTTGCAGGTATGTCTGCAGAGCTTCCCCTACAGCTTTAGAATGTATGTTTTACAACACTCCTCAATCGGTGAGTGTGCCTTTTCATGAGCATGATCACAAGGCTGGAGACTTTCTGTGTGTCAGTGCCACCAACTCAAACTGCAGACTCAAACTTGCAACTGTGGTTTTCCTACTGAGAGGTGCTAGGGGGAAGCAAGACAGCTGTCATTCAGCCCATAATAAGTCAAATAACCATTCCAATGACTCTGAAGCTGATCAGTTAAGGCAAATTAAGCTAATAAACTCGCATAGTTCAGCTTTAAGTATTTTTCCTTCACCATTAAACAAAATAAAACTATATTTTGCTCTATATGTTTTGGTTTTCCTTTGAACTTGTTGATGTACATGTAGATGAAACATGTACATGCTTTTCGAAATGAATGAGTTCATGGCAGGGATCACCAAGCATTCTCAGTTACACCTGTTGTAACCTTAACATGTCTACAGGGGGCACCATTGTCGAGATGTTCACCCAAACACCACATAAATAAACAAGAATCACATATGAATGATTACTGTCATTATCCTGCTCAACTGTTATGATCATGTTCAGGGAAAAGTACTTCCCCTCTTTTATGTATCATAGGTTTTAGAGCAAGTAGACCTTTTCAATCTGTCCCTGGATACATTTTTCATTTTTGACTAGGTGGCGCTATACATGAAATTAGTGGTTATGAGATGGGTTGGCTTGGCCTCTTAAGACCAACATACAAAATAAAGGTGGTCCTCCTAGGCCCTACGGTTTTCGAGATATTTAAAGAAAACTGTGTCTGGTCACTACAGCCAAGTTGAGATATAATAATATAAATGTATTTATTTCTCGAGATATTCCTCAAAAACTTTTTTGCCCTACCCTTCTTTTGGGGGTCCAGTTCGGCGGGGGGCGACGGATTGGAACAAAAAACAATGGCGAACAATAGAACAATAGAACAAAAAAACAATGGTGACATGTGGGGCTACATGCCAACCAAGTTTCGTGCACCCCAGTCTTTCAGTGTCCTGGGACTCCTTGAATCACTCATGCATGAATTTATGATGATTCATGTACCCATGCCTTATCAATTTACTCTTTGCTGCAATAGTCAGTATGTTTTTGTCTTGAGTTGAGTTGTTCAAGCCATGTTGTTACCTGCTAACATCTGTAGGGGGCACCATTATCATGGATTTGTTACATGCAAGAGAGCGAGAGCGAGAGAGAGAGAGAGAGAGAGAGAGAGAGAGAGAGAGAGAGAGAGAGAGAGAGAGAGAGAGAGAGAGGCACACACAAAGTGAGTGTGTCTTTTTCCTTTTTGTTTGTATACTACCGAGTTCAGTGTTGTTTTCTGCACTGCAGGAAATGCCTCGGAATGGACATGATTAGGTACATCTATGAAAGGGTCAGAATCCACAACTTGAAATGTGTGTGAGTGTGTGTGTGTGTGTGTGTGTGTGTGTGTGTGTGTGTGTGTGTGTGTGTGTGTGTGTGTGTGTGTGTGTGTGTGTGTGTGTGTGTGTGTGTGTGTGTGACAGAGAGAGAGTGCTGAATAAATTGTACACCCTGTGGTTTAACTGAAGGTCCTTGCAGCTAAAGGACAGCACAGAGGCACTATAGCAACAATGTGGTCAGAACACCTTGTGGTTTTATAGTTCAACTGAAACTTCCTGCAGCCTTAGTCTTCACAATGCATCCAGAGTCACCCCCCCCCCCCCCCACACACACACACACACACACTTAACATAATGTTAAATATGTGTTTTTCAGTCTATTTCTGTCATTCGTTTCTTCGTTCTGAATGGTAAATAAAACTCCAGGCCCAATTGCCCTGTTCTTAGCGCTCTCTGATTGGTTCAGATTGATCTGATTGGTTTCTTACATCACACTGGTAGTTATTAGACTGAAGGTCATGGTGGTGGATTTTCGTCATGAAGATGAACATGGGCTGGACAGAACGGCAGCCAGTTCACATGTGCTCCTTAAATCTCCTCCTGACACAGATTGAAACTGTGAAGAGAACGGAAGACCCGAGACGCAGAGCAAAAAGACGTACTGTGTTGCCAACCAGACATCAGAGAGAGGCAGAGAGAGAGAGAGAGAGATGTACTGAGAGAGCAAGGTGCAGGGTGCTGTGTTGGTAAAAATAGGCTAGCAGCCTAGCAGTGTGAGAAAGAGAGAGAGAGAGAGAGAGAGAGAGAGAGAGAGAGGTACAGAATGCTCTGTTGGTAAAAGATGGCCAACACAGTAACAACTGAGGAGAGTCAGTGACAGTTGTCTAAGTTAGTAGACTTATACGGTTGTTGGCTGCATGGACACATCTATTGCAAAAAGCAAATATTGCTTATAGTTCTTCTATGATCAGAATGGTCAGGGTAAGTTGCTTGCTTTCATTTGGGCGTGGATGTGTTTGGTGGTTATTAGTCGCCCTCAGGAAGGTCAACATGGGGTGATGAAAATAGCAGTGAGTTAACACCCCTACCCACATCCTGTCCTGACAGAGAGAACACAAAAGTCAGTTAAGACCCATGTTAAAACATTCACACTAAGACGACACGACTCATGTGAGACTGCGTTGCAGAAGTTAGCAAAGTTTGATCAAGATGGATGACATCATCCCTGCGCATTCTGGGCCCTGTGAGGAACTGAAAACATCAGGATGAGAAAAAAAGGCAATGCAATTGTAGTCAAAAATCTCCAGGCACACTCAAGGTGTGAGAAAACACTGCAGTTTTATTCACAATACCAGAAACAGGTCACTAGCCACATCACAGCTCTGATAACACTGTTCGGAGATAACTAGGGCAAGGCCCATCTTATACATGGTTAGTTACATTGTGGTAATACAAATCACATGGGTACAATGATCTTTTCCATATCTCCTCATGCAAAAATACAACAATACGTGAACACTTCTTGGACATAGCATGTGATCCACACACCATACACAAGTCTTGTGGGCACTCCAAATAAGTAAGATAATAGGTCTATACAATACATATACATCCCTCAGCATTTTCTGGTCGTAGCATGTTCTCTGTCAGGGTCTTCCTAATATTACTGCCTCTAGCAGAATACCCTTAGCTCGTGACAAAAGGGGGTTGCATGACCTTTATTAGAAAGTCATGACATGGAGAGAGCAAATGACAAAGACAAAGCTAAGTTGATGCACAGTATTGAATGTATAGAAAAGCATACAAATAATTATATGAAAATGTAATGCTAAATCACCTCTATGTAATACATGCTAATTAGTATTCACTTCTAAAACATAAGATTTGTTAGTAATCCCAAATTTCTACTACAAAAGCATATGAGCTGCATATGGACACATACTGTACTAGAAAAGCACCCACAAATATCCACAATCACAAACACACACACACACACACACACACACACAGTCCACTTCTTCATTTGTACAATTATAAATAAAGAAGTAAACTGTGTCTGTGTTTGTGTGTGTAAACTGTGTGTGTGTGTTTGTGAAATATCCTATGAGAAATTGGTCAAATTCAAATAAAGACAAGAGAGTGTGTGTGTGTGCGTGCGGGCGCGTGTGTGTGTGCTTGTGAATGTGTGTGTGTGTGTGTGCGCCTCTCAGTGTTGAGCTGTGTGAGGTGTGAGGAGATGGGGGAAATTCCCCTTATTTATTTATTTATCTGGTATACTGTTGCATCTTGTACATGCCTGTAGCTTACTTACTGTGCTGCTTGCTTCTTGTTTGTCTGATGTCTGGTGTGTGCAGTTCAGTGTTCCTGTTCTGTTATGTTATAGAACGAAATGTAATGTCATGCTTCTGCAATGTATGTCTGTGTCAAGTCTCTTGTGCATTCTATCTTATCTTATCTTATCTTATCTATTCATCCCGGTGACACTTCTTGTAGTGTTTCATGGTGTGGTACCTCTCACTGCAGGGCACAACACAAAGGCCGACCACACACTGCCTACACCTATATTTTGCCTGACTGTGGCCTGACTGTAGATCTGCCACTTTTTTTTAAAGTTGACAGACATGCACATCACAAGGACATGAACACAAAAAAGAACACGCATTGTGCCATACTAAATGGTCAGGGAAGTAAAAAATCAACAGTGTAAATAATTACTAATAAATGGCAAGATGATGGAAATGATGATGGGAATGCAAATTTCTGTAGAAGGCTTTTTGCTGTAAAGATAATGAATCCCTATTCATCCAGGTGACACTTCTTGTAGTGTTTCATGGTACCTCTCATTGCAGGGCATAACATAAAAACCCACCCCACACTGCCTACAGACCGTGGCGCCTAGAGGGTTAAACTATCCCTCTCTTGTTCTCTCTCTCTCTCTCACTCTCTCTCTCTCTCTCTCTCTCTCTCTCTCTCTCTCTCTCTCTCTCTCTCTCTCTCTCTCACAGACACACACACACACACAAAATGTTAAAGATTTGCATGTCTGCAACCATTATCTGTTTCTTCTGTTTAGATCATTTTTATGTCTTTCCAGTTATGAATATGAATGAAGACGTTATGTGCAGCAGTGAATACAATTAAATTAATTGTCACCGACATTTGATGGAACTGGGTTGTTATTTGGTCAGAATGGAAAAGATACTAGTCTTGCGAAGAGTGTTGTTTCATTGGACTTTCCCCCTGGGCATGAGCATCACCCCGCGTACACACTGTCTCCGTCCGTCAACGGATCACGGAGGTTGGATCTGCCGTATGTGTATTTGCATACACGTGATCTGATTGGCTGACGGATCCGTCGCTGCCTGAAAAGTTGAACATTTCTCAACTTTCTTGACGGAGGCAACGGAGCTGAAGCGACGGACGGACCCACAATGCATTTCGAGTCCGCCCCATGCAAAGTGAATGAGATCCGTTGACGGACGGAGACAGTGTGAATGCGGGGTCAGTGATGGTCATTAGACTGGAGGTCATGAAGTTGAGCATGATCTGGTGAGAATAGCAGCCAGTCCACACCTCTCCCCACATCCCCTTCTGAAACACACTGAAACTGTGAAGAAAACGGAAGGACCAAGACGCAGATTAACAAGAGACATGTGACAGATAGTGTGTTGCCAGTCAGACATCGAATAGACATAGAGAGCAAGAGAGAGAGAGAGAGAGAGAGAGAGAGAGAGAAATGTACCTGAGAGCAAGGGACAGAATGTTGTGTTGGTAAAAGTAGACTAGCAGTCCAGACGTTTCGCACAAAGAAAAGAAAAGGTGTGAGAGACAAAAAAACTAATCAATAGACACACTTCAGAACAACAGAGGGAGGGTGTGAGAGAGAAAATCATTGTTAGATATAGAGGAAGTCAGCGAGAGGATTAAGGGATGGTAAAACAAATAGAGGGAGAGGTACAAATATAATTCAAAATATGGACATCAAAGAGACAGAGGATTGAAAGTGATGTGGAAGTGAGAGAGTCAGTGACAAGTGTTTAAGTCAGTGAATTGGTTAGTAAAGACAGAAAATACACCAAAGTGGTGGCCATGTCTCAGAGTGGCTGAAACAATCAGGCATCTCGTTTCATCAAAATGACTCTTCTCAGCTGAGACAGGACTAAGGGTCACAGATGACATCATTACCAGGCGATCTGGACAACGAGTCAAAGAAACAACATTATGTGGCAAGGTAAAGGTAAGCTGAATGGAGAGAGTTGATTTGAATAAAGACAGATCTTTGACATTTCTTTTGATGAGCTTTTTTAATGAATTGTTTAAGACACAATATTTGATTTATGATGTATGTGATGATTGTTGGTCAGATCTAGAGGTTGAGACTGCTATGGATTAAAACAGCAAGGAAGAAGACTTATTTGAAATGAAAACGTCCATCAACATCATAATCCTTTCCCTTACTGGTAAGAACTTTCATATTTTCATGACATTGTTGATAGACAGACTGTGATATGTTGGCTTGTGCCTCTTTTTGAGCTTTTGTGTCTTTGTGTGTGTGTGTGTGTGTGTGTGTGTGTGTGTGTGTCTGTACGCTAGCTGACCCAATGCACTGCCTCAGTTTTCATATTTGCAGTAAGGGATGGTGTACAAATTAGAGCCCTTTGTGTTGTTACTTACTCTTGATCTTGCTCTCTTTCTCTCCATCCCTCTGTCTTCATTTACCCTTCCCTTTCTCTCTGATTTTCTGTCTGTCTGTAAGTGTTGCGCTGTGTGAGCTGTGAGGACATCACAGTGAATGGAAATGAGGGGGGAAATGCTGTCATCAACTGTCTATCTCAGAAGGGATATGAGTCCTACTCAAAGTACCTGCTGAAAGGAGAGTATAAAGACCGTGTTGATGTCATCCGGTCTGATGGCCAGGCAGTATTGACTCACAGAGGGAGAGTATCTCTGCAGGACAAGAAGGACACAAACAAGTTCATTGTGACCATCCGTAACCTGACCATAGAGGATGCTGGGACATATGGGTGTGGAGTTGACAAATGGTTCGAAGATTTGTATACCACAGTGAAGCTCACAGTAGGCAAGTTACATACTGTATATGAACATGTCACATTTAGATAACCCTTAGAAGTACTCAGTTATTGTACTGACAGAGAAGATGATACTCTAAGGTATTATTTCTAAATGTTACATGTGTTGCTTCTTGGTGTTTTATCATTTATAATAAAGCAGCTATGGGCCTGTGCTGAAAGGTGCCTGGTTTGATCAACTGGACCAGGAGAGAAATGGGGGAGTGAGGAGTGAATAAACATCTGTTTCCTCAACATCACACTTGAGGGTTCCTTGTCCACTTAAAGCAATGACTTAGACTCAACCCAAGAGCCCATATAACCTGTAGCAGCAGGCATGGGCACCACGTCAAAATAGACGACTATTTTAAACCACTAACAAGTCACAACATACTGTAGCATTAAACTTTGGTGTAAAGCTTATTTGAGCCTTGGCAGTGATTCAGGAATTTTAAATTATTTTGAAATAGCACAATACCCGCGGATTAAAACCTACAATATTAGCCATTTCATTGCAAATATAAATGATTGAATTGATGATATACTTGGGGATGGTTTACAGTGCTATGTTTACAGTAATCATCGGCTGGCGGGCTTGATCTGTGTGTGACACCCCTGATCATTGATTGAATTCCCTTCTGCTTTCCTACCACAGTGTTTATTGTCTGTATTGTGCTCACTGCTCCTAAGAAATAAGATAAAGTCAAAAGTTGCATTTATTTGTGTACTGAAATGCATGTGTGTGTGTGTGTGTGTGTGTTTGACAATAAGAAACTTAATATGAAATTTTGTCTCTCTTTCTGGCTCTTAGATAGGAAGCCCAACAAACCAACACCTGCCATTCCAAAAGTCACTGTAGAGGTCTCCACAGCTACTCTCTCAAACACTGTATCAGGTAGGCTGATGAAGTTACAGCTTCTTCAATAGTCAGTTGACATTCTGTTTTGAACAAGATATTACACAAAACCTGATTCAAGGATATTACTAGTAGTATCAGGTATGTAAGATGAATTTGATTGGACAAATGTTTAATAATCGTTTGCAGACACCTTTAATCTTTTGATATAAATTCTGAGGTGGAACTAAACCAGGCACAGAGGGAATGTGTGGGAATAAGAGAGCAGCTGCAATGTGGTCTTTTTCACTTCTCTTTCTCCTCATCTCGGAGCTGTGCGTTTATTTTTAACCTTCCATTTCAAATGTGTCTTTCTGTGTCAGTGTCCACCCATAACGCAACAACCAGACCGCTGTATAACATCACAGAGTCTGTGGGGACCAAACACTTTCAGTCCGATCCCACGTCAGCTGCATCAGGCGGTGAGATCTTTGTAACACATTTAGCTTATTTTTCATTTCTTACACACACATACTCTCTCTCTCTCACTCTTAGTCCGTGAGCCAGAGGGGTTGGTCGTTACCGAAAAGGTGGCAAAGGCTACCATACCTTTTCTGAAAGCCTGGAATCTCAGCTTTTCAATGATGTATGATGGCCATCTGACAAGAGTAGCTGTTTTGAGTTATGACACATAATGTAAACTAAGGTTGAAGAAATAATGCGTATAAATCAAGCAGAACACTGAAATATTTTATTTTGTTATGTTTGGTATCATTTTAAAGGGGAGACTCTGAGCTTTCATTTAAATCCTTTTGTGAACATTTTGGATAAGTACAGCCAACCCTGGAGCTCTTCAAACCTTTAATCACACACATTTTCCTGCCATTTCCTTGCCATCTTTTGTCTTTTAATCCTGTGGCACCTGACTTGACTTTCCGTCTTATATCAGACATGGCGCTTTTTCAAAGACATAAACAGTAGTGTACTATTACCCTTAGGCTAATTTGTTGATATGTCGAGTTGAAAGTCTGAGGTAAATATATTTGAAATAATAATTATTGATACAGATCATTTTGAAAAAGTTGTTATACAGTGCAACACACTGACATGAGGAGTGACACAGTCCCTCTTCCATGAGCAGGACAGAAACTCAAGTACTGCTTGTGGACCAATGGAGACATTGAACCAGTCTATGGAGAGCTGCAAGTCACCATCTTGGTCCAGTCTAGACCACCCATGCTCAACTGGGGAAGGAACTTCAGGGTTGTTCTCGAGGCATCTTCTCCAGATAGCACCTTGATAGTTAGCTCTGAGACCGTGCTTCTTGAGAGAATCTGAGTATGGAGTTAACTGCCAGGATTCTACGCCTTTCTTTGCACAAAAAAAGTGCATACCTCATTTCATTGATGTTGGTGATTCTGGACTCGGAGCTGTACATTTGACATGTGAACTCCTTTAAGGCTGCATACAACTCAGGTGTCATTGCCCAGTCTGCCCCAATCTTCTGAAAGGTCTCACAGAAGTTTTCATTCTTCTGAAAAAGTTTTAGGGCTGACACTTTACCATGGCCTGCAAATGCACTTACAGTGTCGCA